>NC_044996.1:4239542-4428040 GCF_008728515.1 Papio anubis | reverse complement strand
ACAGGTACAGACAGAAATGAAGAGAGAGACATATACATACAGGAAGAGACACAAATATAGGTAGAAATGCAGATGCATGTATAGGTAGAGACATAGATACAGATAAAGACACACATATATGTACAGATACAAATATAGGTTAAGGACATAGATACAGATACATATACAGACACAGATACAGGTGTAGACACAGATACAGGTACAAACAGAGATATAGACACAGATACAGGAACAGACACAGGTAGAAACACAGATACAGATAGACACAGAGAAACAAATACAAGTAGAGGCACAAATACAGGATTAAGTAAAGACACAGATACATGTACAGACAAACATAAGGAAGAGACACAGACAGATGCATAAAGATACAGATACAGATAGATTTAGAGACACATACAGATAGAGGTATAGATACATATACAGATATTTATTCAAGGAAAGACAAAAATACAGATACAGATGCAGGTACAGGTAGAGGCAGAGATTCATAATCAGATACACATAGACAGACAGCAAATACAAATAAGACATAGATACAGATATAGATACAGTAGAGACACAAATATAAGTATAATTGCCTTAGAAGTAGTAGCAGAAAAAAAGAGAAAAAATTTAAAAACAAATACAGGTACTAGTATATAATCATATATAGTTAAAAGTAAAGACACAGATATAGATACAAATAGACTCACAGATACAAATGGAAGCAGATACAGATATAAATACAGGTAGAGATATAGACACAGACTTAGATACAGGAAGAGACACAGATACAGATAAAGGTAGAGACAGATATAGCCAGAGACGCAGATCTATATCTACAGAGAGACACAGATACAGGTATAGGCAGAGAAACAGAGACACAGATACACGTACTGATAGAGACAGATACACATATGCGTGCAGGTAACTACAAGGTACAGACAGATACAGATACAAATACACAAACAGGTACAGATAGAGCTAGAGGTAGAGACACAGATAGAAATCTACAGAGAGACACAGAAGCGGGTACAGATACAGATACCGGTGGAGACACAGACCAGATACAGAGAGAGACACAAATACAGATACATGCAGAAACACAGATACAGATGCGGATGGAGACACCAACCAGATACACGTAGAGACAGAAAAACACACACATATGGAGAAAGAGAACATCTAGAGACACAGATACAGATAGAGACACAGATGTAGATGCACATAGAGACACCAATGCAGATGTAGACACAGATACAGATCCAGGTAAATACATAGATACAGATACAGATGCCAGCAGAGACATAGACCAGATAGAGACACACATAGAGACACACATACAGGTATAGACAGATAAAGAGATGCAGAAGACATAGGTACAGGTATACTTTTTCCTCAATATTGACTTCCGATCCAAAGCTAGGTTTAGTGGCACATGGAAAATACCAACTATTAAGAACTCTCTGGAACCATTAAAGAGATCCTGGTGACTGCCCAGTCTGTGGGCTGTAATGTTAATGGCCACCACCCTCATGACATCACAGATGACATCAACAGTGGTACTGTGGAATGCCCAGCCAGTTAAGCACAAAGGAAAATATTTCAATATTTCAATAAAGGATCGTTTGACACATACACACACACACACACACACACACACACACACAAAGAATTGACAGTTTCATCAACAGCTTTCAAAGATGGCTTTTAGAATTTACCGTTAGCTTCTGCTAAAATCCCACTTTGCTTCTGGTAATGAGACGCTGTAAAACTAATTGAAAGCTTTCCCATTTTGGTTTTGGCAGCCCTGGAAATTCAGAGCCAGCAATAATCCTTAAAATTACTCTTTTTTTTTTTTTTTTTTTTTTTTTTCTACCAGGGGCGGTCTGCATCTGTCGCCCAGGCTGGGTGCTGGCCGGATCTCAAAGGCTCACTGCAAGCTCAGCCTCCCGGGTTCCAGCCATTCTCCTGCCTCAGCCTCCCGGTAAAGCTGGGACTACAAGCGCCTAACCAGCGCCAGCTATTTTGCTTATTTTTAGTAGAGCGAGTTTCACCGTGGTCTCGATCTCTCTGACAACAGCGATCCAGCCGCCTGGGCCCCTCCCAAAGTGCTGGGATTACAGTGAGCCGCAGCCCGGCCAGCAATTACTCTTGGCTTTGCTTGGCCACAGTGAACAGCTTCATATTCATGCAGTTCTTTTACCTGGTCTTTGATTTTTTCACTGCTGTTTTCTATTTTTCTTTAGGCCTGATTCTCTCTTCCTCTTCTATTAAATTGTATTTTTGTTATAAGCTGCCTCAAATCCATTGTGGAATGAGACCAGGTGTCAATCAATGAAATAAAGGCAGCTGTATACTATAGGGGTTTCATCAGACAGACCAGGATTCAAACCCTAGCTCTGCCACTTCCTAGTATGTTACTTTGGGCCTTCATGTTCCCTTGGTAGGCCTCAGTAGGCATCAGTAAAATGGGGATAATAATACCACATTCACAAGGTTGTTTGAATAATTCAATAAAATACCATATCGTATATACATCAAAACACCAAGCCCCATTCCTGAAATATAGCATGCAGTCAATAAAGATTTATATTCCTTTAAAGGAGGTATTTCATTTAGAAAAAACTGTTTGCCATGAGCTGCATACTTGAGTGGAAGAAAGAAGATTCCGGGGGAGAGGGCAAAGGTTAAGGCTGATTTGTGATTCCAAGTGTATTAGATAGGGTTCTCCGTAGAAATAAAATAGAATATGCATACATACAAATACATATCTATATGTGTGTATATATATACATACACATACAGTCATGCATCACTTAGCAACAGAGACATGTGCTGAGAAATGCATCATTAGGCGATTTTGTTGTTGCAAAACATCCTAGGGTGCACTTACACAAACCTAAATGATATAGCTTACCACATGCCTAGGGTGTACGGTATAGCCCATTGCTCCTAGGCTACAGACCTGTACAGCATGTTACTGTACTGAGTACTGTAGGCAACTATAACACAATGGTGAGTACTTGTGTACCTAAACATATCTAAATGCAGAATAGGTATAGTTAAAAAAACAGTATTATAATCTTAAGGAACCACTATTCTATATGCAGTCTATCACTGACCAAAACATCATTATGTGGTACATGACTGTACATATACATACACATAAATATATACATATATGTATATATAGTATTGATTATATTTCTATAATAAATCTCATTTTATATATGTATATGTGTATGTACATATAATGAGATTTATTATACAAAATTTACTCACAGGATTATGAAGGCAGAGAAGTTCTAACATCTGCCATATGCATGCTGGAGACCCAGAAAGCCAGTGGTATAAATTCTCATCCAACTCCAAAGGCCTGAGAACCAGGAACACCAATGGTGTAAGTCTCAGTTCCAGGGCAGGAAAAAATCAATGTCTCAGCTCAACCAGTCAGGCAGAGAGGAAATTCCTCGTCCTTCTGCCTTTTAGTTCTATTCAGGCCCTCAACAGATTGGATGATGTTCACCTACATCTGCATTACCCAGTCCACCAATTCAATGAGCCCAGCCACACCTGGCTAATTTAAAAAAAAAAAAAAAAAAAAAAAAAATTGTCAATGCCAACAATGCAGTCAGTGTATAAAAAGCAAAACCGGCTGGGCGCAGTGGCTCACGCCTGTAATCCCAGCACTTTGGGAGGCTGACGCAGGTGGATCTCCTGAGGTCAGGAGTTCGAGAGCAGTCTGATCAACATGGAGAAATCTCATCTCTACTAAAAATACAAAAATTAGCCAGGCGTGGTGGCATGCACCTGTAATCCCAACTAACAGGAGGCGAGGAGCAAGAAGTGCAGACCCATGAGGCGGAGGTTGGTGTGAGCCAAGATCGCACCATTGCACTCCAGCCTGGGCAGCAAGAGTAAAACCCCCATCTCAAAAATTATGGGGCAGGTCTTGCTGTAGGGACATAGGCTGAGGTGCTTGAACCTGGAGTTCATGATCCTCCTGCCTGCGGCCTCCCACACAGTGATAGGATTGATTACAGTATTGGCCACCTCGCCTGGCCTGCTTTTTTCTTAATACTACAAGAAAGAAATACATATGGCCCAGCCCAGCCCAGGCGTAAGTGGCTCCCACCTGTAATCCCAGTGCTTTGGGAGGCTGGAGGCAGGTGGATCACAAAGTCAGGAGATGGAGACCATCCTGGCCAACATGGTGAAACCCCGTCTCTACTAAAAATACAAAAAAGTAGCCGGGTGTAGTGGTGGGTGTCTGTAAGCCCAGTTACTTGGGAGGCTGAGGCATGAGAATAGCTTGAACCCGGGAGGCGGATGTTGCAGTGAGCCGAGATCACACCACTGCACTCCAGCCTGGGCAACAGAGCGAGACTCTGTCTCAAAAAAAAAAGAAGAAATACGTATTTGATGTGCAAGATTTAGAGAATGCAGATGAACAACAACAACAGCAACAACAACAAAAGTGCCTATCACTCACCAACCAAACAGAGCCACAGTTAACATTTTCAATATATCAATATGTACTAATTAAATCACAGGACATGCTGCTTTGGGAAGTCAAAAATGATTAAATATGGCTCATGCTAATCACACATTTAGATGTAAATATAAATACATATATATTAAAATCTAAAATGGGATTATACATATTTATTTATAACATTTTGTTACTTGAAATATATATGAACATAATTCCTTGTTAATATGCATAGAATCTACATCAGCATTTTTGGTGGCATCTTAGTATTTCAATGTATAGATATCCAGTAATTTATTTAACCAATTGTCTATTTTTGATCACTTACTGTTTCAGGTACCTATTTGTGCTAACAAACCACTTCACACCCCAATGCCTTAAAAGAATAATGATATATTCTGTGTCATGATTTTGCAGGTTGACTGGCTGTCCTGCTGGGCTTTGCTGGGTTCACTCACACAGCTGCTGACATCCCACAGCTGCTGACATCCTACAGCTTGAGTGGGGCTCAAGGGCCCCAGATATTCTCACTCACATGTCTGCCAGTCAGTGTGGGCTGCTAGCTAGGGCTCCTCAGTGCTCTATATGCCTCAGGGTCAGGGGTCTGCAAGATTACCCTCAGGCTTGATGATTCACTAGAAAGACTCACAGGACTCAGAAAAGCCATTATATTCATAGTTAGGGTTTATCATAGTGAAAGGATACTGATCAAAATCAGCAAATGAAAAAGGCCCATGGGACAAAGTCCAGGAGAAACCACCAGTCACAAGCTTCCAAGTATCTCCTCACAGTGGAATCTCATGGAGACATGCTTAATTCTCCCAGTAGCAATGTGTGAGAACACGTGAAAAGTATTACCAAACAGGAAAGCTTACTTGAACCTTAGTGTCCAGGGTTTTTGTTGGGGATTGGTCGTATAGGCATGCAATGCCCATGTTACAGACCTCAGTTACTCAGACTCCAGCCCTCCAGAGGTCAAACTGATACAGCACAGCCCAAAGCATCAGGCATATACAAACACTCTCAGGCAGAAGATGTATATCAAGCAGGCTATTCCAAAGTCTCAGAGGTGTCTTCCCTAGAGCCAAAGGCCAGCCCTTTCTTTGGAGTATGCAGGTTTTGTGCAACTCAAGCCTGATAAATTAACCCTTTACTGAACACTTCGCATCTTCCAGTACTAGGTCTCTTCACAGCATAATCGTCTGGAGATTCCAAGAGAGTAAAAATTGAGACTGCAAGGTTTCTTAAGGCCTAATCTTGGAAGTCACACAATATCACTTCTGATACATTCCATTGGCCAAAGCAAGTCACAAGGCCAATCCAGAGTCAAAGAGGAAGGAGCAGCAGTGTTACATTGCAAAAATAAGACCAGCACGGGGTGGTATAATTCATTGGAGACATTATTGTAACAATCTACCGCACATGTAATTTTTAGAATTATTTACTGCTATAAGCAAGGCCATGATAATCATCCTTGTTTGTTTTTCCAGTTTATAATGCATTTACCTTCTTTTTTTGTCTTTTTTTCTATTTATTTATTTTTGAGACAGGAGCTCACTTTTAGCCCAGGCTGCAGTGCAGTGGCATGCCCACAGCTCACTGCAGCATCAACCTCCCGGACTCAGGTGATCCTCCCATGTCAGCCTCCTGGGTAGCTGGGACTACAAGCATACACCATCATGCCCAGCTAGTTTTTTGTATTTTTTGTAGAGACAGGGTTTCACCATGTTGCCCAGGCTGATCTCAAACTCCTGAGCTCAAGCAATTCCCCCACCTCGACCTCCCAAAATACTGGGATTACAGGTATGAGCCACAATGCCTGATTTTCTTTTTTTAATGTATTATGAAGTATTCCATATACACAAAAAGTATTAAAACAATATAAAAAGCAGGTAGGTGTACCAGGTTTAAAGATGTGTAGTCTTATAACTGTGTAGACTTTTACTTTGCAATTATAGGTTTTACATATATAGGATATAGAGCAAATGTATTTATTCTCTACAGAAGTGTCCATTTCTGCCACTTAAATATATTTAATATGTAATTTGTATATTTCTACATTCCACAGTAAGGAAATATAAAATGGAAAACCTGTAAATGTTTTACTTGAATAAGTAGTCAGAAGATAAATTAGAAAGAAAATTTTTAACATTAATATAAATGTATTTTTGAATTGGCATATATATATATATATATATATATTTTTTTTTTTTTTTTTTTTTTTTTGAGAGGGAGTCTCACTCTGTCACCCAGGCTGGAGTGCAGTGGCATGATCTCGGCTCACTGCAACCTCTGCCACCCAGGTCCACATGATCCTCCTGCCTCAGGCTCCCGAGTAGCTGGGATTATAGGCACATGCCACCACACCTGCTTGATTTTTTGTATTTTTAGCAGCAATGGGGTTTCACTATGTTAGCCAGGCTGGTCTGGAACTCCTGACCACAGGTGATTCACCTGCCTCTGCCTCCCAAAGTTCTGGGATTACAGGCGTGAGCCACTGTGCCCGGCCTGAATTGGTATATTTTTGAAAGCATTATGGAAGCTTGCTTTTAATAAAAATTACCATCTGAATTTTTAAAATTTTTTAAAGAACAATATGATGGTATGCCCTTATATTTTTGCACCTATATGAGTGGCTTTCTTAAGGTACACTCCGAGAGTACAGTATATACACTTTTTTCTTTTCTTTTTTTTTTTTTTTTTTTTGAGACAGTCTCACTCTTTCACTCAGGCTGGAGTGCAGTGGTGCAATCTCAGCTCACTGCAAGCTCCACCTCCCAGGTTCAAGCGATTGTCTTACCTCAGCCTCCCAAGTAGCTGGGATTACAGGCGTGTGCCACCACACCCAGCTAAATTTTGTATTTTTAGTAGAGATGAGGTTTCGCCACATTGACCCGGCTGGTCTCAAACTCCTGATCTCAGGTGATCCACCTGCCTCGGCCCCCCAAAGAACTGGGATTACAGGCATGAGCCACCATGCCCAGCCGTATATACACTTTTTGAACATTTCTAAACAGCCCTCCAAACACACTATCATAATTTAATGTTGTGCATCCTTCTCAACATTGAGTATCATCATTCTTCTTAACTTTTGCTGCCTTGATAAGTGAAAATATCTTTTCGTTTTAATTTTTATTTCTTTGAATATTAAGTTAAGTTTTTAAAATTTATTTAATAATCATCTGTATTCCTTATTTTTGTTAACTTCCTTTAAGTTTTTCCCAATTTTATTTCTGCATTTGATCTTTTTCCTATTGCTTTTGTTTGTTTGTTTGGGTTTTTTTGTGTGTTTGTTTTTTGTTTTTTGTTTTTGAGATGGAGTTTCACTCTTGTTGCCCAGGTTGGGGTGCAATGGCGCAATTTTGGCTCACTGCAACCTGTGCCTCCCAGGTTCAAGTGATTCTCCTGCCTCAGCCTCCCGAGTAGCTGGGATTACAGGCACGTGCCACCATGCCCAGCTAATTTTGTATTTTTAGTAGAGACAGGATTTCTCCATGTTGGTCAGGCTGGTCTCAAACTCCCGACCTCACGTGATCCGTCTGCCTCGGCCTCCCAAGGTGCTGGGATTACAGACATGAGCCACCATGCCCATCTCCTATTGCTATTAATAGTTCTTTTTATATCAGGATATTACCTGGTTATCTGCCCATTCAGAACTTTAAAACTACTTTTTCCGTGTAGGATGATGAAAAGAAAAAAGGGGAAAAAAGAACTTTAAAAATA
Source organism: Papio anubis (assembly GCF_008728515.1). Taxonomy (NCBI): domain Eukaryota; kingdom Metazoa; phylum Chordata; class Mammalia; order Primates; family Cercopithecidae; genus Papio; species Papio anubis. The sequence continues at coordinate 4,419,840 of NC_044996.1, read as the reverse complement.
CAGTGAGATGCATGATCTGGTACTATCTTCACAAGGCTCCCATGAGAAAGGTATGAAGAGGGTTATTCTTAACTCCATTTTATAAATGTGGAAACTGAGGCTTAGAAAAATATGTGCCAAGAATCGCTTAAACCCGGGAGGCAGAGGTTGCAGTGAGCTAAGATCACGCCACTGCACTCCAACATGGGCAACAGAGAGAGATTTTGTTAAAAAAAAAAAAAAAAGAGGAAAGAAAGAAGAAAGAAAGAGAGAGAAAGAGAGAGAGAGAAAGAAAGAAAGAAAGAGAAAGAAAGAAAGAAAAAAAAGAAAGAAAGAAAGAAAGAGAGAGAGAGAGAGAGAGGGAGGGAGGGAGGGAGGGAGGGAGGGAGGGAGGAAGGAAAAATATGCGCCCATAGTGATGGAGTGAGTTTGTGGAGAAGTTGAGGGCAGAACCCAGGCTTCTGATTCCTAGCCCAGAGTGCTTTCTCAACACCACTACACCACTGGGACTAAAGGAGTTGGTTTCCCAAGACCTTCTTGCACTACTGACATTCTAGAAGCAGGGGTGAACTTTTGGGACAATGACTTGCAGCTTTTAGCCCCAACAGGCCCAGTCCTCTAAGTAGAATATGAACAACATCACTGGGAGGGGGCCAGCAGATACTGGCTTTCCCCTCCTGCTGGCCATAGTGAGAGATTGACTTTGAGGAAACAAATGGACTGGCTGAAGGTTAAAGCTTGTAAAACTGAAAAAGAAAAGACCTGTCATTTCTTCCCTCCCCCTAGCAACTTCATTGAGTCTAAACATGCTTTGCAGCTGGCTTGCAGAGGTCAAAGGATTTGGAGGAGAGATCCATTTATCTTTATCTTTCTCAAGTGACTGTGGTTAACCTGTCACCAGGGCAGAAGACCTTGCTTGCGCTCCTCAATCAGGACACCTACAACGTGGGAGTGGGGCAGGGGGTGGGTATCAAATCCAGCTTTCAGCGGCTGCAGCCTGTTTGCCCATCAACACCCCACCAGTGTGTGTGGGAGCGTAGTTCTGGCCTCCTTCTTGCCTGAGCAACAGCCAGCAAACATTTGCCCTTCCCCATCAAGACAGCCTTTGCCACATGCTTCCTTGCATGAGAAGAGTATAAAGGGAAGAATGTTCTTCTGTTTTCTCTGTTGTGTGGACAGCAGGACAAGCTCTGCCCTGCCTCCAACTCCACCACTAACATTCTGTGAGACTTCAGGAAGTTCCTGGCCTTCTCCGAACCTCAGTTTTCACCTCTGAATGATAAAGGTTTGGACTGGATACTCTCACAGGACCCTGTCAGTCCTGATATTCTGGGATTCTCTATCTGTTTGCTAACCTGAGTATCCGAGTATCAGATTTGGGTAAAGCCAAGATCCCCTCTGTAGAAAAGTCATGGGCATCAAGAAGGCCTCAGATGGAACAAACAGAGGACAAACACTGTGAGGCAATGCCAGAGGACCCAGTAAGATTTCAGGAATTTGGTAGCAGCAAAGAAACTGACCCAGACAAACCAATAGGCCTAGGGTAGGGATAAAGTGGGTTCCCAAGGGACCTGGTGGCTGGAATCAAGAACTAGGGCTGAGTTTCATGCTTATCTGCTGAGAGGATCCTGCCTTCCAGGGAGGTGGCAGAGGTGTATTAGAAGGAAAAAGGAGTATTGGACTATATAATGTGGAACAAGTCACTTACCCTCTCTGAGCCTTGATTTCCTTATCAGTAAAATGGAGTCAACAGTCCTGGCCAACAAGTGCATAAAAAGATGCTCAGGGGCCAGGCATGGGGGCTTAAGCCTATCATCCCAGCACTTTGGGAGGCTAAGGCAGGAGGATCACTTGAGCCCAGGAGTTTGAGACCAACCTAGGCAATAGAGTGAGACCCTATCTACACACACACATACACACACACACACACACACACACACACACAGAGAGAGAGAGAGAGAGAGGGAGAGAGAGAGAGAGAGAATTATAAGGATCACTTTTTAAAATTTTTTTATTTAAAAAAAAATTGTAAAAAGTGATTCTCCTGCCTCAGCTTCCTGAATGGTGGCATGCACCTGTAGTCCCAGCTACTCAGGAGGCCACAGCAGGATGATCACTTGAGCCCAGGATGTTGAGGCTGCAGTGCACTCCAGTCTGGGCAACAGAGTGAGACCCTGTCTCAAAAAAAAAAAAAAAAAAAACAAACAAAAACTCATCATTAGTCATTAGGAACATGCAAATTAAAGCCACAATGAGATATCACCTAACACCCAGTAGGATTTAAAAAATAACAAGTGTTGGCAAGAATGTGGAGAAATTGTAACCATCATACATTGCTGATGGGAATATAAAATGATGCAGGCTTTCTGGAAAACAGTTTGGTGGTTCTTCAATAAGTTAAACACAGAATTACCATATGACCCAGCAATTGTAACCTTAGGTATATACAAGACAATTGAAAACATTTGTCTACACAAAAACTTATACACGAATGCTCATAGCAGCACTATTCATAATAGCCCTGATATGGTTTGGCTCTGTGTCCCCATCCAAATCTCACTTTGAGTTGTAATAATCCCCACGTGTCAAGGGTGGAACCAGGTGGAGGTTAAGTGAATGATGGGAGTGGTCTCCCCATGCTGTTCTCGCGATAGTGAGTCTCATGAGATCTGATGGTTTTATAAGCATCTGGCATTTCCGCTGCTTGCACTCATTGTCTCTCATGTGGCCCTATTGTAAGTTTCCTGAGGCACCCCCAGCCATGCAGAACTGTGAGCCAATAAAACCTCTTTTCTTTATAAATTACCCAGCCTCTGGTATTTCTTCATAGCAGCATAAGAATGGTGCAATACAGTAAATTGGTACCAGAAGTGGAGTGCTGCTATAAAAATACCCAAAAATGTGGAAGTGACTTTGGAACTGGGTAACAGGCAGAGATTGAAACAGTTTGGAGGGCTCAGAAGACAAGAAAATGTGGGAAAGTTTGGAACTTCCTAGAGACTTGTTGAATGACTTTGACCAAAATGCTGATAGTGATAAGGACAATGAAGTCCAAGCTGAGGTGTCTCTGATGGAGATGAGAAACTTATTGAGAACTGGAGTAAAGGTTACTCTTACTATGCTTTTGCAAAGAGACTGGCAGTTTTTTGCCCCTGACCTAGAGTTCTGTGAAACTTTGAACTTGAGAGAGATGATATAGGTTTAGGTTATCTAGCAGAAGAAATTTCTAAGCAGCAAAGCATTCAAGAGGTGACAGCATAAAAGTTTGAAAAATTTGCAGCCTGACAACACGGAAGAAAAGGAAAACCCATTTTCTGGAGAGAAATTCAAGCTTGTTGCAGAAATTTGCATAAGTAACAAGGAGCCACATGCTAATCACCAAGACAGTGGGGAAAATGTCTCCAGGGCATGTCAGAGACCTTCCCAGCAGCCCCTACTATCACAGGCCTGGAGGCCTAGGATGGAAAAATGATTTACTGGGCTGGGCCCAGGGGACCCCTGCTGTTTACAGCCTTGAGACTTGGTGCCCTGAACTCCAGCTGCTCCAGCCTTGGCTAGAAGGAGTCAAGGTACAGCTCAGGCCGTTGCTTCAGAGGGTGAAAGTCCAAAGCCTTGGAAGTCTCCATGTGGTGTTGGTCCTGCAGGTGTGCAGGAAACAAGAATTGAGGTTTGGGAACTTCTGCCTAGATTTCACAGCACGTATGGAAATGCCTGGATGTCCAGGCAGAAGTCTGCTGCAGCGGCAGAGCCCTTATGGAGAACCTCTGCTTGGGCAATGTGGAAGGGAAATGTGGGGTTGGAGCACCCACACAGAGTCCCCACTGGGGCACTGCCAGTGGAGCTGTGAGAAGAGGGCCACCATCCTTTAGACCCCAGAATGGTAGAACCAACAACAACTTGCACTGTGTGCCTGGAAAAGCCATAGACACTCAATGTCAGATGTGAATGCAGAAGGGGGGCACTGTACCCTGCAAAGCCACAGGGGTGGTGCTGCCCTAGGAGGTGAGAGCACTTCTCTTGCCTCAGCATGACCTGGATATGAGATATAGAGTCAAAGGAGACCATTTTGGAACTTGACTGCTCTTTTGGATTTTGGACTTGCATGGAGCCAGTAGCCCCTTTGTTTTCACCAATTTCTCCCACTTGGAGTGAGTGTATTTACCTAACACATGTACCCCATTGTATCTAGGAAGTAACTAACTTGCTTTTGATTTTACAGGCTCCCAGGTGGAAGGGACTTGCCTTGTCTTGGATGAGACTTTGGACTTGGACTTTTGGGTTAATGCTGGAGTGGGTTAAGACTTTGGGGTACTGTTAGAAGGGCATGATTGTGTTTTGAAATGTGGGGACATGAGATTTGGGAGGGGCCAGGCTCAGAATGATATGGTTTGGCTCTGTATCCCCACTCAAATCGTGCTTTGAATTGTAATAATCCTTGTGTGCCAAAGGTGGAACTAGGTGGAGGTAATTGAATGATGGGGGAAGTTTTCCCCATGCTGTTTTTGTGATAGTGAGTGAGCCTCACAAAATATGATAGTTTTATAAGCATCTGGCATTTCCCCTGCTTGTACTCATTCTCTCTCCTGCGGCCCTGTGAAGAAGTGCCGCCCACCATGACTGTAAGTTTCCTGAGGCCTCCCCAGCCATGCAGAACTGTGAGTCAATTAAAACTCTTTTATTTATAAATTATCCAGTCTTGGGTATTTCTTCATAGCAGCATGAGAATGGACAAGCCCCAAAGTGGAAATCGCCCAAACGTCCATCAACTGATGAACAGAAACAGATTGTGGTAAATCCACAATCAAAAAAAAAAAAAAATGAAGTACAGATGCATGCTATAACGTGGATGAACCTTGAAAACATGATAGTATGTGAAAGAAGCCAGACAGAAAAGACCACATGCTGTATGATACCATTTATATGAAATGTCCAGAATATGCAGATCCATAGAGAAAGAAGTCAATTTGTGGTTGCTAGGAGCTGGGGTAAATGGGGGTTTAGGTGAGTGAGAGCTAAATGACAACTAAAGGGTACGGGGTTTTCTTTTTTTCTTAAAATGGAGTCTCTCTCTGTCACCCAAGCTGGAGTGCAGTGGTGCGATCTCGGCTCACTGCAACCTCCGCCTCCCGAGTTCAAGTGATTCTCCTGCCTCAGCCTCCTGAGTAGCTGGGATTACAGGCCTGCACCATCATGCCCTGCTAATTTTTTGGGTATTTTTAGTAGAGACGGGGTTTCACCATGTTGGCCAGTCTGGTCTTGAACTCCTGACCTTGAGTGATCCACCTGCCTTGGCCTCCCAAAGTGCTGAGATTACAGGTGTTAGCCACTGCGCCTGGCCAGGGTTTCTTTTTGAGATGATGAAAATGTTCCAAAATTTACTACAGTGATGATTGAACAACTCTTCATACACTAAAAAGTATTCAGTTGTAAACTTTAAATGGGTGAATTGAATGATATGGAAAGTATATTTCAATAAAGATGTTTACTAAGACAAAAGAGTCCTTGCCAAGTCATTCTTACAGGATTGGTCAAGGACTCAATGAAAGCAAAATATTTTTTCCTTGCCCAGACCAAACCATAGTTTTTTTAGTTTGTTTTTTTATTGTGAAATATAACACTTGTACAGAAAAGCGAATAAAGCTGAAATGTACAATTTAACAATTTGTGTTAAAGCAAATGCCACCCTATTCAAGAAATAAAAAATTGGAAGCATCCAGAAGCCTTTCCAAATGCCTTCTTGTATTAGTTTTCTTGTACTTCCATAACAAAGTATTACAGGCTGGGGGGCTTCAACAACAAAAATGCATCATCTCCCAATTCTGGAGACTTTAAGTCCAAGATTAAGGTGTGGGCAGGGTTGGTTCCTCCTGGGGCCTCTCTCCTTGGTTTGTAGATGGTGTCTTCTCCATGTGTCTTCTCATGGTCTTCTCTCTTAGTATGTGTGTCCTAATCTCCTTTTCTTTCATAAGGACATCAGTCATGTTGGAAAAGGGTCCACCCTAATGACCTCATTTCAATTTAATCAATTATGTAAAGGCTGTCTCTCCAAATACATTCACAGTCTGAGGTACTGGGGATTAGGACTTCAACATATAAATTTGGGGGGGATATGACACAGCTCGTAACACCTCCCACGGTAATAATATCCCTCATCCCCTACCAGGAGTGAACACTACTGTGACTTTTAGAGTAACCACTACTTGCCTTTCTTTATAGTTGAGCCATCTCTGTGTGCGTCTCTAAACAACAGAGTTTAATTTTGCCTGTTTATGAACTTTGTATGAACAGAATCATCTGGCTTCTTTCACTTAACATGGTGCCTGTGAGATTCATCCATGTTGCTGTGGGTATCTGAAGTTATTCATTTCCACTGTATGAACACACCACAAGTTACTTAGTTATTCTCTTGTTGATAGACATCTGGATTCTTTCCACTTTGGGCCCATAACAAACAGTGCTGCTGTGAAGATGTCTCCTGGACATCACATGCCTACCCCTCTGTAAGGTGCACACTTAACTTGCTAAGTAATGCTAGGCTGTGTTTCAAAGTAGTCATACCAATGTAGATTCCCACGAATTTACGAAGAGCAGCCTGCAAGCTCTCTTTGCTCCTTGTCTTCATCAATGCTTAGAAATGTCAAACTTGTTAATTTTGGTCCTTCTGATGGGTAGCTGATGGTATCTCATTGTGACTAAGTTTTACATTTGTCATTACTAATGAGATTGGACACATTTTCATATGCTTGTTGGCCTTTAGGTATCCTCTTTTGTAAAGTAATTGTTCAAAACTTTTGCCCATTTTTCTACAGGGTTGTCTTTTTCTTATTAATTCTTAGGCACTCTTTATATATTCTGGATGCAAGCTCTTTGCAGTTATATGTTACAAATTTCTCCCACTCGAGGTTGCCTATCACTCTCTTAATGATGTCTTTTAATGAACAGAAGTTCTTAATGTTGATGTAGTATAATTTAGCAGTTTTCCATGGTTAGTACTCGTTTGTGTGTCTTGATTACAAAGCTTTCCCTACCTTATTTTAGGAAGATATCATCCCAATATTACTTTCTAAAAGCGTTCTTGATTTACCTTTAGTCTTGCCTTAGTCTATAAGCCACCTGCAATTTGTTTTTGTGTGTGGTGCCAGGCAGGGCTTTAATTTTATTTTTTTATATGACTCTTTAATTGTCCTAGCACTGTTAAAGATTTGAGCACAGTGACACATTTGTCACATGTCAAGTATCCATGCATGCTCTTGGTGGACTCTGGACTGTGACTGTTTGTCCTAACCCCTGGAGGCAGCCACAAGTGAAGCTCAGCCCCTCAGCTGCTTCTTCTCGGGTCAGCAAACCCCAAACAACCCAGGGCAAAGGCATTTCCACTGCCAGGCTCACCTCCCAGGATTCCCTTTTTCTCTCAGATCTTGGTTCGTTATATTTTTGTAACTATCTAGTTAGCTCGCTGATGTTTTTAAGGTGATTTTCCCCCAGTTTTTTTAAAAACGGGAGGGTTGGTCCAGATTATCTAGTCTACCATTATCAGAAATTAAAGTATGGAACATGTACATCCTTTTCAAGAAAATATGTAACACTTTTATTAAGGGATAACATACATATAGTAATGTATTAGTCCATTCTTAAAGTGCTATAAAATATCTGAGACTGGGTAATTTATAAAGAAAGGTGGTTTAATTGACTTACAGTTCTGTATGGTTGAGGAGACCTCAGGAAACTTACAATCATGACAGAAGGGGAAGCAAGGCACCTATTACATGGTGGCAGGAGAGAGCAAGGGGGCAGGGGAAGTGCCACACTTTTAAACCATCAGATCATGTTAGAACTGACTCACTATCATGAGAACAGCATGGGAGGAACCGCCCCCATGATCCAATCATCTCCCACCAGGTCCCTCCCTTGATAGGTGGGGATTACAATTTGAGATGAGATTTGGGTAGGAACACAGAGCCAAAACCATATCAAGCAAGGCGCATAAAGTTTACTAATCTTAACTGTACACCTAGATGCATTTTATATACGCATACACTCACATATCCTCTGTTCAGATAAAGACAAAAAATGTTTCAAGCGCATCAAAAGATTTCCTCATTCTTTTCCCAGTCAGGACACCACTCCCAGGAATAGCCATTACTGCTATCAATATTTTTTTGTCTGTTTTGAGCTTCATATAAATGGAATCATATCATATGTACTCTTTTTCTAACTTTTATTTAATTTTTGAGATAGGGTCTCACTCTGTCTCCTAGGCTGGAGTGCAGTGGTGTGATCATGGTTCATTGCAGACTCAACCTCCCAGGCTCAAATGATCCTCCTGCCTCAGCCTCCCAAGTAGCTGGGACAACAGGTGCATGCCACAGTGTTCAGCAAGTTTTTTTTTTCTTTTTTGTAGAGACAGGGTCACGCTATGTTGCCCAGGCTGGTCTCGAACTCCTCAGTTCAAGTGATCCTCCCACCTCGGCCTCCAAAATTGCTGGAATTATAGGTGTGAGCCACCATACCTTGGCCGGTATGTACTCTTTTTTATTTTTTGAGACAGTGTCTCACTTTGTTGTCCAGGCTGGAGTGCATTGGAACGGTCATGGCTCACTACAGCCTCGACATCCCAGGCTCAGTTGATCCTCCCACCTCAGCTTCCTGAGTAGCTTAGACTACAGGCCCATTCCACCACACCTGGCCAATTTTTTTTTTTTTTTTTTTTTGAGGTGGGGTTTCACCACATCCTCAAGCTGGTCTCAAACTCCTGGCCTCAAGCAATCCATCCTCCTCAGCCTCCCAAAGTGCTAGGATTACAGGTCTGAGACACCACGCCCAGCCATGTACTCTTTGTGTCTAGCTTTCTCCATTCAACATTGTGTCTGCAAGATTCACCCATGTTATTGCATATACCTGTATCACATAATCTTTCATTGTTGCACTCTTTTCCACCGTATCAATATACCACAATTTATTTACACTTTCTGTTGTTGATTAGCATTTGTATTGTTTGTAGTTTTTGGGCTATTACAAATGTGCCCATTATGACCGTCTTGTTCATGTCTTGTGAGTATGTACCCAATTTATGTTGGACATAAACACCTGGGAATGCAATTGCTGCATTATAGGAAATGTAAATGTTGAGTTTTAATAAACACTACCAAGCAGTTTTTCAAAATGAATCTACAATCATACCAGCAGTGTATGAGAGAGAGCTCCACTTGCTCTACATCCTCACCAACATGTGGTGTTGTCTGTCTTTTTTATTTTAGCCATTCTGGTGGGTGTGTAGTGATATCTACTGGAGTTTTAAAATACATTTTCCTATCAGCTAATGAACATCTTTTCACTTGCTTATTGGCCACCCTGGTTTTTTAAAGAGTAGACCTTTAATTTCCTTTCTAATCTGCTAATAATTATTTCTGTCCTCAAGTTTTCTAGTTTTTCTTGGGTCCATATAAGTATTTTATATTTTACCAAGAAATCATACTTCATCTTCTATATTTTAAAATTCATTGCCAAAGAGTTTATAACAGTTTTATCGAGCTATAATACACATACTATAAAATTCACCCATTTTAAATGCATAATTTGATGGTTGTTAGTATACAGAGTTGTGCAATTATCACCACTATCTGATTTTAGGACATTTTAGTCACCGCCCCAAGAAAAACCTGTACTCTTTAGCAGTCACTTTCCATTTTCTCCCCAACTTCAGCACCTTTCAGCTTTAGGAAACTCAAATGCCCATCAGAAAATAAATAATCTGGCCGGGCGCGGTGGCTCAAGCCTGTAATCCCAGCACTTTGGGAGGCCGAGACGGGCGGATCATGAGGTCAGGAGATCGAGACCATCTTGGCTAACACAGTGAAACCCCGTCTCTACTAAAAAATACAAAAAACTAGCCGGGCGAGGTGGCGGGCGCCTGTAGTCCCAGCTACTCAGGAGGCTGAGGCAGGAGAATGGCGCAAACCCGGGAGGCGGAGCTTGCAGTGAGCTGAGATCCAGCCACTGCACTCCAGCCCGGGCGACAGCGCGAGACTCCGTCTCAAAAAAAAAAAAAGAAAAAGAAAATAAATAATCTATGGTATATATGCACAATGAAATATTATACAGCAGTCAGAATGAATGAACTAAATCAATTCCCACAACATGAATAAATCTTTGATGTAATTTTTTGTGAAAAAATAAACTTTAAAAGGTTGCATATATATATATATATATATATATATGCATATACACACACACACACACATTGGAATATTATTATTCAGTCTTAAAAATAGGGGAAATCCTGTCATTTGCAACAACATGGATGAATCTGGAGGACATTATGCTAAATGAAATAAGGGAGGTACAAAAAAGACAAATACCACATGATATCACTTATATGTGAAGTCTAATAAAGTTGATCTCATAGAAGCAGAGAGCAGAAGGGTGGTTGCCAGTGGTGGGAGGAATGGGAAGGGAGGGAGGGAATGGAGGTAATCAAAGGGTACAAAGTTTCAGATAGACAGGGGAAATGGATTTTGAGATCTATTGCATCACAGGGTGACTATAGTCAATAACAGGGCATTTTACACTTTAAAATAACTAAGATTGTGCAGCACACCAACATGGCACAAGTATACATATGTAACAAACCTGCACGTTATGCACATGTACCCTACAACTTAAAGTATAATAATAATAAATAAATTTAAAAAAAAAATAAAAAATAAAATAAAATAACTAAGATAGTAAATTTCAAATGTCTCATCATAAAAAATAATAGGTGGCTAGGTGTGGTAACTCACACCTGTAATCCCAGTACTTTGGGAGTCCAAGGTGGGAGGATGGCTTAAAACCAGGAGTTTGAGGCTGCAGTGAGCTATGATTGCAGCACTGCACTCCAGCCTGGAGACAGAGTCTCACTCTGACACCCAGCCTGGAATGCAGTGGCATGACCTTGGCTCATTGCAACCTCCGCCTCCTGGGTTCAAGCAATTCTCATGCCTCAGCCTCCCAAGAAGCTGGGATTACAGGCGCATGCCACCATGCCTGCCTAATTTTTATATTTTTAGTAGAAACAGAGTTTCCCCATGTTGGTCAGGCTGGTCTCGAACTCCTGGCCTCAAGCAATCCACCCACCTTGGCCTCCCAAAGTATGGGATTATAGGAGTGGACCACTGCATCCAGCCAGACCCTGTCTCTTAAAAAACAAAAGATAGGACGGGTGCGGTGGCTCACGCCTGTAATCCCAGCACTTTGGGACGCCGGGGGGGGGGGGGGGGGGGGGGTGAGGTCAGGAGTTCGAGACTAGCCTGGCGAATATGGTGGGACACCCCCTCTACTAAAAATACAAAAATCAGCTGGGCATGGTGGTATACACCTGTAGTCCCAGCTACTAGGGAGGCTGAGGCAGAAGAATTGCTTAAACCTGGGAGGCCGAGGTTGCAGTGAGCCGAGATTGCACCACTGGACTCCAGCCTGGGTGACAGAGTGAGAATCTATCTCAAAAAATAATAATAAAATAAAATAAAAAATAAAAAAGATAAATAAGCAAGGTGATGGAGATGATGTGTATATTAATTGACTTGATTTAATCATGCCACATTGTAAACTATATCAAAATATAACATTGTATCCTATAAATGTATACAATTATGACTTGCAAGTCAAAAATAATCTTAATAATACATTCAATTTTTTAAAAATTCAAAGATTGCATATAGAATGGTACCTTTTAATAAAGTTAATGTAACAAAAATTGTAAAATGTAGTATTTTGGAAAGTATACAAATGTGTATATATAATACATTTGATAATATTCTATGAAAAGAAAGCAAGAGAATAATAAAGAATTTAGGATGAGGCTTCCCTTGAGTAGAGGCAAACAGGAGGATAGACTGGTGGGGGAATATCATGTAGGTTATTGTCAAGACCATAGCTTTCCATTTGGTGTGGTAGGGTCATGAGTGCCAATTATATTACTAAAAATACACACATACATAAAGTTGTTCATTTATAGCCTAATGTTGAATGTTTCATGAACCAAAAATTATAAGTAATTCAATTCTGTGTGCTTGAGACTCAATAAAACATAAAATAAAATAGGGAGGGTTAAATAAGGTTAGGTATGTAAAGCACTTACAACCAGGTGTGGCATATAATTAGTGTTCAAAAAAGTGTTTGCTATTGTAAATTTACCTTCTAAAAGCACTTACAAATGCACAAAGATATATGAACAAGGATATTCCCTGAAGAATGTTTAATACGTATTTTTTAAATTTGATACAATCACTGGGCACGGTGGCTCACGCCTGTAATCCCAGCATTTTGGGAGGCTGAGGTAAGTGGATCACAAGGTCAGGAATTCGAGACCAGCATGGCCAACATGGTAAAACCCCCTCTCTACTAAAAATACAAAAATTAGCCGGGTGTGGTGGTGCACGCCTGTAGTCCCAGCTACTTGGGAAGCTGAGACAGGAGAATCACTTAAACCCAGGAGGCAGAGGTTGCAGTGAGCTGAGATCACATCGCTGCACTGCAGCCTGGGCGACAGAGCAAGACTCTATCTGAAAAACAAAAACAAAAAAATTGGTACAACCTAAATAAAAGCACGGAGAATTATTTCTAGGCCTTGAAACATAAGCAAGGAACTCCCATTATTTACCTGGCTGAATTTCAGAATTGCTATGGATCAATGACTCTTTTGTGCCTCCCGTTTTCCCTTCATTTTGAACGGGAATGTCTATAGCGGTTATCCCAACCTATATGACCATTGTATATTGGGAAATAGACAGAAATAACTTGTCTGTAGATGGAGAAGGACTGTACTCCAAGTGCTGTAATTAAGGAACTATAGCTAAGAAGCTTCGTCCACACCTGGACCTGGTTAGATAATGAGATTCTGGACTTGGAGCCAATGCTGTAATGGGATGAGAGTTCTAGAGATCTTTGGAGAACTGAATGTATTTTGCTTGTGGAAGGAATGTGAATCATTGCAGGCCAGGTGGCAGCTTCTGACATGGCTTCCAATGACCCCACCTTCTGATGTTTATGCCTTTGTGTAGTATTCTCTCCTTGAGTGAGGACTGGACCTAGTAACTTGCTTCTAATGAATAGAATACGGCAAAGGTGATCAGATTTCACTTCTGAGATTAGGTTCCAAAGAGACTGTGACTTCCATCTTGCTCACACACACTCTCTAGATCTTCTCACTTGATCCTTCTGGCTGAATCAAACTGCCATGTTGTGAGATGCCCTACAGAGAGGCCCAAGTGACAAGGAACTGAGGACAGCATCCAATCAACAGCAAGAAACTGAACACTGTATCTGTACATCTACCTCCTGAATCTAAAATGAAAAATAAAATAATCAACAATGAAAAAATAACAATAAAGAAAAAGAAACTGGGCCAGGCATGGTGGCTCACCCCTATAATTCCAGCATTTGGGGAGGCCAAAGTAAGAGGATTGTTTGAGCCCAAGAGTTCAAGATCAGCCTGGGCAACATGGCGAGACCCTGTCTCTACAAAAATAAAAAATAAATTAGCCAGTTGTGTTGACCTGGTCCTGTGATCCCAGCTCCTCAGGAGACTGAGGCAGGAGGATCTCTTGAGCCCGGAGGTTGAGGCTGCAGTGAGCCGTGATTGCACCACTGCACTCCAGGCTGAACAACAGAGAGAGACCCTGTTGCAAAATAAAAGAGGCTGAGCATGGTGGTTCATGCCTGTTATCCCAGCGTTGTGGGAGGCCAAGACTGGCAGATCACCTGAGGTCAGGAGTTCGAGACCAGCCTGGACAACATGGTGAAACCCCGTCTCTACTAAAAATACAAAAATTAGCTGGGCGAGGTGGTGCACGCCTGTAATCCCAGCTACTTGGAGGCTGAAGCAGGAGAATCACTTTAACTGGGGAGGTAGAGGTTGCAGTGAGCTGAGATCATGCCATTGTACTCCAGCCTGGGTGATAGAGTGAGACTGTGTCTCAAAAGAAAAAAAAAGAAAAGAAAAGAAAAAGAAAGAAAGGAAGAAAGAAGAAAGACAAAGAAAGAAAAGAAAGTAAGAAGGCCGGGCGCAGTGGCTCACGTCTGCAATCCATGCACTTTGGGAGGCTGAGGTGGGCAGATCACGAGGTCAGGAGATCGAGACTATCCTGGCTAACACGGTGAAACCCTGTCTCTACTAAAAATACAAAAGGAAAAAAAATTAGCCTTGTGTGGTGGCGGGCACCTGTAGTTCCAGCTACTCAGGAGGCTGAGGCAGGAGAATGGTGTGAACCTGGGAGGCGGAGCTTGCAGTGAGCTGAGATCACACCACTGCACTCCAGCCTGGGTGACAGTGTGAGATTCTGTCTCAAAGAAAATAAAAGAAAAAGCAAGCAAGAGAGACAGAAAGGAAGGGAAGGGAAGAAGGAAGGAAGGAAGGAAAGAAAGAAAGAAAGAAAGAAAAGAAAGAAAGAAAGAAAGAAAGAAAGAAAGAAAAAGAAAGAAAGAAAGAAAGAAAGAAGGAAGGAAGGAAGGAAGGAAGGAAGGAAGGAAGGAAGGAAGGAAGGAAGGAAGGAAGGAAGGAAGGAAGGAAGGAAAGAAAGAAAGAAAAGAAGGAAGGAGATAAAGAAAGAAAGAAAGAGAAAGAAAGAAAGAAAGAAAGAAAGAAAGAAAGAAAGAAAGAGAAAGAAAGAAAGAAAGAAAGAAAGAAAGAAAGGAAAGAAAAGAAAGAAAAGAAAGAGAAAGAAAGAAAGAAAGAAAGAAAGAAAGAAAGAAAGAAAGAAAGAAAGAAAGAAAGAAAGAAACTGAACGCTGCCTAGAATCATGTGAGTGAGCTTGAAGCAATCCTCCTCCAGTCAAGCTTTGAGATGACAGCAACCCTGGCCAATACCTTGATTACAGTCTTGTGAAGACCTCAAACCAAGGTCTAAGCTAAGCAATGGATTCCTGACACACACACAGCTGTAAGATAATAAATATTATTTTAAGTCACTAAAATGTGGAGTAATTTGTCACGCAGCAATAAATAACTAATATAGTTCCCAAGAAAGGAAACTACTTGGACTTTCCCGGTAAACACTGTGTTTCTCCTATGTCTTTGTGTGTGCTCTTCCCATTGTTCTTCATTTGGCTAACCCTTCTACCTTTAACAAATAGCTCAGGCATCTCCTCCTCCAGGAAGACTTCCCTAATGGGGCACTGCATAAATTGTTCCACTTCCTTACTATCTAGTTACTATCTAGGAGCCTTGGCTGACTTCTTGTTTGTTTGTTTGTTTGAGACAGAGTTTCGCTCTTGTTGCCCAGGCTGGAGTGCAATGACATAATCTCAGCTCACTGCAACTTCCGCCTCCCAGGTTCAAGTGATTCTCCTGCCTCAGCCTCCTGAGTAGCTGGGATTACAGGTGCCTGCCACCACGCCTGGCTAATTTTTGTATTTTTCGTAGAGACGGGGTTTCACCATGTTGGCCAGGCTAATCTCGAACTCTTGACCTTATGATCCGCCCACCTCAGTCTCCCAAACTGCTGGGATTACAGGCGTGAGCCACTGCACCCAGCCTTGGCTGACTTCTATCAGCACAATTATCACACTGTGTTTTAATTGCCTATTTCACTGCAGCAGTCTATGAATTCCTTGAGGGCCAGGATCATGACACAATGCCACGATTTCCATATCCTTAGCTTCCAGTGGGAGGCTTGGCACGTAGTGTGTACTCTATAGACATCGTTCACAGGCCTTGGAGTCAATGGGTATCAGTTTGAATCCTAGCTCTACTCCCAGCTATCTGTGTAACCTTAGACAAGTCACTTAACCTCTGTAGAACCCAGACGTTCTCATTCCTGGAATTGGGAGTTTGGGGTACGAGCAGCATGAGGAAGGGGAATCCATATTCTTGCTCTTCCTGCTTTATAGGCACTGCGCTACTTGATGTTTATTCTACAATCCTGTGGGGCCTCTTAGTCTTAGGATGATCTTCAATATCTAAATTGAGGTAGACGCTTTGGGGATTATGCTCCTCAATCAGCTTCTTTTATTTAATAAATTAAATATATGCAGAAGAGAGTTATTGACATAGAAATTAAAAGCAGCTACAGCAAAAAAAGATTTTAAAAAATCATGGCTAGCCCAGTATTTTTAAGTGACATATTTCAGCCTTCTGCTAATGTTTCATCACTGAAATATCAGCCCTTTTTCATGTAAACTAGTGAGGGTTTGGAGAGAGGACAAAAGCATCATATGTTCTACACATCTTGCAATGGGAACTGTCAAATTTTGTATTCAACATTGCCACAGTATCGCCGCTGACATGCTTCCAAAAGACTTTTCAAACAAAAACTCACCACAGGCCTGGAACAAAATACGCAGCCTAGAAAAATGTGCATCTCATATTTCCTATGTGGATTGACAAAACCAACTGGGGCCCGGGGCCAATAACAGAAAGGTTATTTGAGCTTTTCCACAAATGCTCCCAGTTTAGAAACAAAAGTGTGAGTGTGGAAGGGGGAATCCCCCTTCTAGCCCAAGGGATTTAATTTCCCTACATGGAAATTTCTAGCTCTGACACCCTCATAAGATTGTACCATAGCAGACGGATCATACCAGGATGTAGAAGCAGGAGATTTCCCTAGAGGGAAACTCGTGGGAAATAGCCTGAAAATGCACATTCAAATCAAGTCTTAAGAGGGAAAGGGAGATCTGCTTAGACTGACAGCACAAATGGTCTGTGATTCCAAGTTACAAACCTTTCCCTCTGGAGAAGTGTGAACTTGGACCTGCTACTTTTTCTGAACACTGCGCAGCCTGGAGATGATCCCCTCTCAAATCTTCTCCTCTTGGCTCTTTTTTCTTTTTCCGTTTTTTTGTTTTGTTTTGTTTTGTTTAAGAAAGAGTCTCGGCCGGGCACAGTGGCTCACGCCTGTAATCCCAGCACTTTGGGAGGCCGAGGGGGGCGGATCACAAGGTCAGGAGATCGAGACCATCCTGGCTAACACAGTGAAACCTCGTCTCTACTAAAAATACAAAAAATTAGCCGGGCGCGGTGGCGGGCGCCTGTAGTCCCAGCTACTCAAGAGGCTGAGGCAGGAGAATGGCATGATCCCAGGAGGCGGAGCTTGCAGGGAGTGGAGATCGCGCCACTGCACTCCAGCCAGGGGGACAGAGCGAGACTCCGTCTCAAAAAAAAAAAAAAAAAAAAGAAAGAGTCTCACTCTGTCACCCAGGCTCGAGCACAGTGGTGCGATCATAGCTCACTGCAGTCTTGATCTCCTGGGCTCAAGTCATTCTCTCACCCCAGTCTCCCAAGTAGCTGGGACCATAGGCGCATGCCACCATGCCCAACTATTTTTGTTTGTTTGTTTTGTTTTTTGTATTTTTTGTAGAGATGGGGTCTTGCTATGTTGCCCAGGCTGGTCTCAAACTCCTGTGCTCAAGCAATCCTCCCCCCTCGGCCTTCCAAAGTGCTGGGATTACAGGTGTGAGCCACAGTGCCCTGCCAGGGCTTTATCTTTTTGAAAGACTCTACAGGTGAGAAAACTAGACTCTTTTTTTTTTTTTTCTTTTTGAGACAGAGTTTTGCTCTTGTTGCTCAGGCTGGAGTGCAATGGCTCCATCTCGGCTCACCACAACCTCCGCCTCCCAGGTTCAAGCAATTCCCCTGCCTCAACCTGCAGAGTAGCTGGGACTACAGGCATGCACCACCACGCCCAGCTAATTTTGTATTTTTACTAGAGATGGGGGTTTCTCTATGTTGGTCAGGCTGGTCTCGAACTCCCAACCTCAGGTGATCCACCCACCTCGGCCTCCCAAAGTGCTAGGATTACAGGTGTTAGCCACCGTGCCTGGCCTGGACTCATTTTTAACTTCTCCTTCTTCCTAATCCCCCACATCCAATCCCCCACCAAGTTCTAGCAATCCTTATTTCCTAAATGCTCTCTTGCCTTTTTTTCTTTCTGCAGTGTGAATAACTTTTTAAAAATTTTATTATTATTGTACATATTTAAGGTACACAACATGATGTTCTGATACACATATACTTAGTTAAATGATCACCTACACTTAAGCCAATTAACGTATCCATCATCTCATATAGTTAACTTTTTTTCCTGGTAAGAACACCTAAAATCTGCTCTTTTGACAAAATTCCAGTAAATAATACAATATTATTAACTATAGTCCTTTACTGTACGTTAGCTGCTCTCTAGACATATTCATCCTACACAATGCAACCTATCACCTCACACCTGTTAGGATAGCTATTATCAAAAAGACAAGAGATAACAAGTATTGGGAAGAGCGTGGAGAAACGGGAACCTTTGCAACCTCAATGAGATATCACCTCGAAATTCTTAGGATCGCTATTTTCAAAAAAAAACAAGAAACAAGTATTGGCAAGGGTGGAGAAAGGGAACCCTTGTACATTGTTCATGGGAATGTAAATTGGCACAGCAGTGATGGATGGAAAACAGCATGGCGCTTCCTCAAAAAATTAAAAATACAGCTATTACATAACTCAGCAATCCCACTTCTAGGCATATACCCAAGGGAAATAAGTCAGTACCTGGTAGGGATGCCTGCACTCCCATGTTCATTGCAGCAGTATTCACAATAACCAAGATATGGAATCAGCCTAAGTGTCCCTTGATCAATGAATGGATAAAGAAAATATGCTGGGTGCAGTGGCTCACGCCTGTAATCCCAGCACTTTGGGTGACAGAGAGAGACTCCATCTCAAAAAAAAAAAAAAAACAATGTGGTAAATATACACAATGGAATATTATCCAGTCTTTAAAAAAAGAAAATTCTGTCCTTTGCAACAATATGAATGAAATTGGAGGGCATTATGTTAAGTGAAATAAGCTGGGCACAGAAAGGCAAATACCACATGATCCCACTTATATATGGAGTATTTTTTTTTAAATACATAGAAGCAGATAATAGAATGGTGGCTACCAGAAGCCGGGAGTGGGGGGTGGGGGGTGGGTAAGTTGCAGTTATGTGGGATGAATAAGCCTCGTATCTCTTGAATCTGTCTACTTTTCTATAACCTCAACGTTGCCATTCTTACACAAGCCCCAGCATCGCTCATCTAGATTCCCACAAATACCCCAGTCCCATCTCCCTGAATGGCAGAAACAATGCTATGTGTTCACAAATCCATTTCATTCTCTCCCTAAGCACACAGAATGACCACATCTCCAAACGGCTCTTGCAATTCAGTTGGGGACCATGGGATGTGGGCAAGAGTGATATAATGACATTTCTGGGGCTGGCCCTAAAACCCATTCTACAGTGGCACGAAGGACATGGGTTGAAGATGGTGGCACAACAAAATGGAAGGAGCTGGGATCCCTAAATTGCATTGTAAAAGGTTGCCTGCCAAATTTCCTATTGGACTGTAACATCAGTGAGAAGTAAACCCTTTATTGCTTTAAGTCACTTAGAATGAGGATTGTTCTTTGTAGCAGTGGGCTTATCCTGACAGCCTGCTTCCACTCTTGCCCCTCCCCATGTCTTCTAATCAATTATCCTCACAGCTACCAGAGTAATTTAACTACAATACATAACTGATCACATCACTATCCACCACTCCTCACATCCCCCCATATGACAATTCTTAAATAAATGCTTTCCGTTGATCATAGGAAAGTTCAAAATTCCTAAGATGGCCTATAATGCCCTGCATGGTCTATAACTGCTGAACTTTCTTTCCCCTGATCTGTCCCTATTTATTCACTCATTTAATCACCTATTCAATAAATATTTCTTGAGCACCAACTGTCAGTAGCTATACTAGTTCTGGGAATAGACTAGTGAAAGGGGAAAACAGGGAAATCATTTGGGAAGCTGTTATATTCATCTGGACAAAAGACAATAAGGACCTGAGCTATAGTATGTCTCTAGTTGTGACATCCTGGTAAGATGGCACCATAACAGATGTCACCAAGGCATGCATCTAAGCCAGAGATTCCCACGGAGGATAAAAGCCTGAAAATGCAAGTTCTAGTCTATCCCTAAGAAAGCATAAGACGGGGCAAAAAAAAAGAAGAAGAAGTAATGAAAAAGAAAATAATAAATAAATAAGAAAGCATGGGAGCCTGCCCGGGCGCAATGGCTCACACCTGTAATCCCAGCAGTTTGGGAGGTCGAGGCGGACAGATCACCTGAGGTCAGGAGTTTCAGAACAGCCTGGCCAACATGGTGAAACCTCGTCTCTACTAAAAAGACAAAAATTAGCCAGCCATGGTGGCGGGTGCCTGTAATCCCAGCTACTCAGGAGGCTGAGGTAGGAGAATAGCTTGAACCCAGGAGGCAGAGGCTGCAGTGAGCCGAGATCACACCACTGCACTCCAGCCTCGTGACAGAACAAGACTCCATCTCATAGAAAGAAAGAAAGAAAGAAAGAAAGAAAGAAAGAAAGAAAGAAAGAAAGAAAGAAAGAAAGAAAGAAAGAAAGAGAGAAAGAGAGAGAAAGAAAGAAAAGAGAGAGAGAAAGAAAAGAAAAAGAAAGAAAGAGAGAGAGAGAGGGAGGGAGGGAGGGAGGGAGGGAGGAAGGAAGGAAGGAAGGAAGGAAGGAAGGAAGGAAGGAAGGAAGGAAGGAAGGAAGGAAGGAAGGAAAGAAAGAAAAGAAAGAAAGCATGGGAGAATTTACAGATGAGGGATTCACCTACACTGACAGCATGAATGAGAGGGGTAGATGCATGATATTTTAGGAAACACAATTGGCAGGGTTTGGGAACTGACTATGAAGGATGAGAAAAGGAAGAGCCAGGCTGGGGTGAAGAAAACATTTGGAAAAAGATGAAGATGATGAGCTTCGGTTTAAACATGTGGCGTTAGAGGTGCCAATGGGCCATCCAGGTGGTATGTCAAAGAGGCAATTGGATTTCTGGGTCTGGAGTTCAAGGAAGAGGCCTGGCCTGGCAACGTACAGGTAATGTCCTCACTGATCACAACTCCTAAAGTCTCGGCCATCTTGAAACAAAACCAGGCCATCAACCCCAGCACTTCCGGAGGCCAAGACAGGAGGACCATTTGAGCCTAGGAGTTCATGACCAGCCTAGGCAACATAGTAAGACCCCATCTCTACAAAAAAGTAAAAAAATTAGCCAGGCATGATGGTTCATGCGTCTAATCCTAGCTACTCAGGAGGCTGAGGTGGGAGGATCTCCTGAGCCCAGGAGGCTGAGGCTGCAGTAACCTGTGATTGTGCCATGTACTCCAGCCTAAGTGACAGCAAGATCCTTTCTCAGAAACAAACACAAAAACAAGAACAAGCAAACAAGCCACCCTGCTTCTGCTCCTCACCCCGTACGGTGCTTCCCCTCCCTCTCTCTCTCTCTTCCACCCCCTTCATGATCATACCTCCTAAAAGTGGTGTCTCCACTCTAGATCTACTCTCCCCATCCCCTTACACTAGGGTCAGGTCTCCATCTCCATAATTTTTTTTTTTTTTAACAAGGCAACACATAATTCACATTCCATAAAATTCACCCATTTAAAGTGTACAATTGTTAGGCCAGACTCGGTGACTCATGCCTGTAATCTCAGCACTCTGGGAGGCCAAGGCAGGTGGATCACTTGAGGTCAGGAGTTTGAGACCAGCCTGGCCAATATGGTAAAACACCGTCACTACTAAAACTACAAAAATTAGCTGGTCATGGTGGCGGGTGCCTGTAATCCCAGACACATGGGAGGCTGAGGCAGCAGAATCACTTGAACTCGGCAGGCAGAGGTTGTAGTGAGCCAAGATCAAACCACTGCACTCCAGACTAGGAGAGAGAGTGAGACTCTATCTCAAATAAATAAATAAATAAATAAATAAGGCTGGGTGTGGTGGCTCACGTCTGTAATCCTAGCACTTTGGGAGGCCGAGGTGGGCGGATCACTTGAGGTCAGGACTTCGAGACCAGCATGGTTAACATGGTGAAACCCCGTCTCTACTAAAAATACAAAAATTAGCCAGGCAATGTGGTACATGCCTGTAGTCCCAGCTACTTGGAAGGCTGAGGCAGGAAAAGAGCTTGAACTCGGGAGGTGGGGGTTGCAGTGAGCCAAGATCATGCCACTGAACTCCAGCCTGGGTGACAGAGCAAGACCCCACATCAAAAAAAAAAAAAAACTTAATTTAATTTAAAAATGTAAAATTTTTAGAAACTTCAGAGTTGTAAACCATTACCACTAATTATGGAACATTTTATTATCCACCAAAAATCTCTGTACCTATTAGCAATCACTCTCCATTTCCCCCCAATTCACTCTCCATTTCCCCCAATTCACTCTCCATTTCCCCCCAATAACTCCAAGCCCTAGGTAACCACTAATCTGTTTTTGTTTTGTTTTTTTTTTGAGACAGTCTCGCTCTGTCACCAGGCTGGAGTGCAGTGGCTCAATCTTGGCTCACTGCAACCTCCGCCTCCCAGGTTCAAGCAATTCTCCTGCCTCAGCCTCCCGAGTAGCTGAGACTACAGGCACACGCCACCACATCTAGCTAATTTTTGTATTTTTAGTAGAGACGGGGTTTCACTGCCCACCTCTGCCTCCCAAAGTGCTGGGATTACAAGTGTGAGCCACTGCGCCCAGCCTATTTTCTTTCTGTATAGATGTACCTATTATGGACATTTCATATAAATGGAATCATGCAATATGTAATTTTTTGTGAGTGGCTTCTTTAGCATAATTATTTCAAAGTTCATCTATGCTGTAGCATGTATCAATACTTCATTCCTTTTTATGGCTGAACAATATTTCTTCATGTGGATATACCACATTTTATCCACTCATCATTTGATGGACATTTGGGTTGTTTCCACTTTTTGGCTATTAGGAATTATGTACATAAGCCAGGTGCGGTGGCTCACGCCTGTAATCCCAACACTTTGGGAGGCTGAGGTGGGCAGATCACGAGGTCAGGAGATTGAGACCATCCTGGCTAACATGGTGAAACCCCATCTCTACTAAAAATACAAAAAATTAGCCTGGCGTGGTGGCAGGCGCCTGTAGTCCCAGCTACCCGGGAGGCTGAGGCAGGAGAATGGTGTGAACCCAGGAGGCAGAGGTTGCAGTGAGCTGAGATTGCGCCACTGCACTCCAGCCTGGGCAACAGAGCAAGACTCTGTCAAAAAAAAAAAAAAAATTATGTACATGAGGCCAGACGCGGTGGCTCACGTCTATAATCCCAGCACTTTGGGAGGCCAAGGCGGGTGGATCACCTGAGGTCAGGAGTTCAAGACCAGCCTGACCAACATGGTGAAACCCTGTCTCCACTAAAAATACAAAAATTAGCCAGATGTGGTGGCACGCGTTTGTAATCCCAGCAACTCAGGAGGCTGAGGCAGGAGAATCGCTTGAACCTGGAAGGTGGAGGTTGCGGTGAGCCAAGATCACGCCATTGCATTCCAGCCTGGGTGACAGAGTGAGACTCCGTCTCAAATAATAATAATAATAATAATAATAATAATAATAATAATAATGTACATGATATTCATGTACAAGTATTTGTTCGAATACCTGCTTTCAGTTATTTTGGGTGTATACCTAGGAGTGGAACTGATGAGTCATATGGTAATTCTATGTTTAACTTATTGAGAAATCTCCAAGCTGTTTCCCATAGCGATTGCACCATTTTACATTCCCACCTCCAATGTACCAGGACTGTAATTTCTCTACATCCTCACCAATACTAGTTATTTTCCTTTTTTATCTTTTTTTTTTTTTTGGCAAGCAGATAAAGGCTTGTTTTATTTTAATGGCTGATCTATGTAATCACGGAGGTCAGTATGAACAGACAAAAGGGGAGCTTTTATTTCTTGGTGTCTTCCTCCTTGGACAAAGTCTCGATGATCTCCTCCTTCTTGGCCTGGAGGCGCCTTCACTGCGCTTGCGTGCTTCCTTAGTCTTAGGCCTGCAGGCCTCAGCCTGGTCAGCCAGGAGCTTCCTGTGGGCCTTGTCTGCCTTCAGCTTGTGGCTGTGTTCCATGAGAATCCACCTGTTTGTGAACACATTCCCCTGCACCTTCAGGTACAGGCTGTGATACATGTAGTGATCAATCTTCTTAGATTCATGGTATCTTCTGAGCAGCCAGCCCAGAATCCTCATTCTCTTCATCCACATGGCCTTCTCTGGCATTCGGGCATTGGCTGTACCCTTTTGCTTATCTATGCCCATGTGCCTGCCCTTCCAAGGGCAGGTGTTTTTCTGGTGTTTTTCTGCCAAGGTGTTTTTCTGGCATCAAGCCCGGGAATGGACCGTCACAGGCTTGGAGATGATCAGCCCATCTTTGATCAGTTTCCGGATCTGCTAATGGAAGTTGGCATTGGTGATTTCATTGATCTTATTGGGGTCTAACCAGACCTTCTTCTTGCCACAGTGGAGGACACTACAGGGGAGCTTCTTCTGAAGCCTGAGCATACTCATGGCTGTAGTCGCAGCAGCGAAAGGAAAGAGCTCCCTTTTTTATCATTATTATAACCATCCTAGTGGATGTTCAGTGGTATCTTATTATAGTCTTGATTTAAATTTCTTGATGACTAATGATGCTGAGGATCTTTTCATGTGTTTATTGGCCATTTATACATCTTTTTTTGAGAAATATCTGTTAAGATATTTTGCTCATTTTTTAAATTGGGTTGTCTTTTTATTGCTGAGTTGTAATAGTTCCTTATATATTTTGAATATTAGATCCCTATAGGATATACGATGTGCAAATATTTTCCCCCATTTTGTAAAGGTTGTCTTTTCACTTTCCTGGTGGTACTGTTTGAAGCACAAAAGTTTTTGTTTTAATTTTAATGAAGTTCAACTTATCTACTGTTTTCTTTAGTTGCATGTGCTTTTGGTGTCCTAAGAAACCATTGCCAAATCCACGGTCGTGAAATTCACACTTATGTTTCCTACTAAGAATTTTATAGTTGTAGCTCTTACATTTGGGTCTTTAATCTATTTTGAATTGATTTTTGAATGCACTGTGATGGAAGGGTCAAAATTCATTCCTTTGCACATGGATATCCAGTTGTCCCAACATCATTTGTTGAAAATTATTTCCCCCATTGAATGTTATTTTTATCTCTATTGAAAAATCAGTTGGCCACAAATGTCTGGGTTCATTTCTGGACTCACAATTGTATTGGCCTATATGTCTGCCCTTATGCTGGTACTACACCGTCTTGATTACTGTAGCCTTATTGTAAGTTTTGGTTTTTGTTTTTTGAGACAGAGTCTCACTCACTCTGTTGCCCAGGCTGGAGTGCAGTGGCCATAGTCTTGGCTCACCACAACCTCTGCTTCCTGGGTTCAAGTGATTCTCCTGCCTCGGCCTCTGGCCAGAGTAGCTGGGACTACAGGCATGCGCCACTATGCCCGGATTTTTTTTTTTTTTTTAGTAGAGATGGGGTTTCATCATGTTGGCCAGGCTGGTCTCAAACACTTGACCCTAAGTGACCCACCTGCCTTGGCCTCCCAAAGTGCTGGGATTACAGGCGTGAGCCACCGCACCTGGCTTTGTTACAAGTTTTCAAATCAGGCCAGGTGTGGTGGCTCACAGGTGTGCTGTAATCCCTACACTTTGGGAGGTCAAGGCAGGAGGATCAATTGAGTTCAGAAGTTTGTGACCAGCCTGGGCAACATAGTGAGACCCTGTCTCTAAAAATAAATAAATAAATTAGCCAGGTGCAGTGGTGCACACTTGTAGTCCCAGTTACCTGGGAGGATGAGGTGAAGGATCCCTTGAGCCTGGGTGGTTGAGGCTGCAATGAGCTGTGATTGTGCCACTGCACAACAGCCTGGGCAACAGAGCAAGACTCTGTCTCAAAAAAAAAAAAAAATTTTAATAAAGTAGTTTTGAAATCAAGAAATGTGAATCCTCCAACTGTTTTCAAGATTGATCTGGGTATCTCCTGCATCTCTTGAATTTCTATATGACATTTAGAATCAGCCTGATTTCTACTAGAGGAAGCCAGCTGGGATTCTGATAGGATTGCGTTAGATCAATTTCAGTATTGCCATCTCAACAATATTAACCCTTCCCATTCATGAACGTGGAATGTCTATTTCCTTAAGTAATATTTTGTACTTTTCCCCATGTAAGTTTTGCACTTATATTGTTCATCCCTAAATATTTTATTCTTTCTGATGTTATTGTAGATATTTAAGAGAATTGTTTTCTTAATTTCATATTGTTCGTGACTGGTATATAGCACTACTAGTTTTTGTATGTTAATCTTGTATACTGCAGCTGATGAATTCATTTTTTAGCAGTTTTATTTGGAGATTCTTTACGGTTATCTGTATACAAGATCATATTATCTACATAGACATAGCTTTGTCTTCTCAATTTCAGTCTGGATGCTTTCTCTTTTTCTCTTGCCTAATTGCCCTGGCTAGAACTTCTAATACAATGATGAATAAACCCATGGGTTTTCCTAAACGTCCTATATCAGGTTGAGGAAGTTCCCTTCTACTCGTTTTTATCATGAAAGTGTTTGTCAAGGTTTTTGTGTCTATTGAGATGATCAAGTGTCTTTTTCCTTTTATTGATATGGTATTCCAGCTTCTTTTGAAAGCTGAAATCGTAGGATGCCCCACATATAAAACAGCAGGGGAGGCTGCTCTGGTTGAAGCAGTAAGGGAAGCTTGGGGCTACCAAGCTGGCTCAATGGCCTTTCCTTCCCAGGTAGCCTTGGGCTCCACAGAAAACTGAGCTGGGAGCCAAGAACAGCAAGCAGTCCCCATGGCTCTCATCCAGAACTCCTTCTTGGGCATGGCTGAGTCAGCCAAGTAAGCTCAGACCCTTGGCCTCGAGGAGCCCTGGTGGTCAGGGCTGGCTGATTACAAGTACTCAACCACTTTATCAAACAGTAGCTCGTCAGCATCCTGCAAATTGCCTATTTATCCTGGTCCAGGGCTTCAGAGCCAACTCCTCCTTATGCCTCCGGCCAGGAGGTTGATCTTGGGGCTTTGGAGTCCTTAACACTTGCGTCATTTTGATGGTATCATTCCACTAAATGTTAGCAGTTCAGATCTATGGTTACCACAAAGTTTGTACTTCTAAAACCTTGATAATCAACCAAAAAGTACAGAGGTTCAGTATCTCAAACAGATTGCAGACAGCCCACTGATTACTTTTTGGGAAGAGTGATTAAGAAACTTTATTACAGAAAATGAATGCATCCAACGTCCCCAAATACATTTGTGACAAGAACAGACACACAGAGACACAGACAATAGTCACTACATCACAGCCTTGTTCTTTCCGAAGGATAAAACGTCATTCAAGAATGGGGTGAGGTGGTTAGAGGGAGTAGGTACTATCCTTTTAAATGGAGGAAAAAAAAAAAAAAAAGCAACAGGTTGGCATCTTAAGAACACATATAGTGGGCCCAGAAATCAAGCTAAGCCTAAGCCTTAGGTAACATCATACCACTTACCGCATCTCAGAGAAACTAGGGCATTATTCCATTAGAGGAGCAATCTTGTGACAGTGTGAAAACGTTGAGTAGTGATCTTGCTGCATCAGCTAATGGACCAAGTGGCCTCAACTTGATGGCCTCTTTAAAACTCAATGTTTGCCTAATCAAAGATCATTTGGCCAAACTGCTTCCCCACTTCTGCTTAGCTACTTTGGAAGCACAAGTTACCCCTTTCCATCCTTTGCCCTTCCCTGCTTGGTACATCTAGATACGAGATAGACAGGCACCACTTAACAAATCACTCCCTTTTGACTACGGGTTGTTTCTCTTCCATATTTGACGAGGCTGGCAACAGCTCCCGAATCTTGGCCTAGCACATCATGAATTGGGAAGCTAAAGCTTTAGCTTAGAATGCCAAGTGACAAGGACATGGCTGAAGCAGGAGGGGTAATTCTGGAGCAAGCGCTTCTGGGCAAACCTCACAACCGAGTTTTTTAAATTAGTGGTCATTTTCTAGAACTAGAGCACACATTCAGGACAAACAGTTCTGATGGGAGAGGGAATGGCTATGAATACATAGATATCAGGCTGTGACCATGACCATAACTTGTACTCATTCAGGACCCAACAGGGTGGAGAGGACACCGCCTCCAGACATGCAAGTTTCTGAACAGTGAATTTTAAGAAAAAGCTGCTTTCTCTTAAAATTAATACCACAAAAACACTCCTGCGTGTCTCATAGCCTCAAACGTACACAGCCAAATATTAATGCTGGGCAATAGCAACACTCACCCACAACACAGTACTGTATCTTTCATTGCTACAGACAGTAATGATGTATATACATATCAGCCTTCAAAATGGTAGTGTCACCGCTTGCTACTGTGGCCATCTCCCCGCACCCCAACCTGGATAAAATGTTACACTACCCACTAATATATCTACTGACACACAAACCAAGCTTCTTCCAGTTTAACATTGAACATCAATCTACATTTCCAGTGAATGAGCTAAACTTTATGAGTAGGCCATTCAACTTTTCATGATACATTTAGTGCTTAGAAATGTTTGATTCCATTAGCCTGCCCCATAGCTCAGGTGGCCCAAGATGGAGCCTGTAATCTTCCCTGGGGTGTTTGGTGTTTGAAGGTAAAAGTAGGAGCAAAAAATGGATGCATTCCCCACCCCACCACCCCACATCCATACCCTCACTGGCATCCAGGAGACCAGCAGCAGGCTCAAGATCCCAAATGTTGGGCACCACAAATAATGTGGTATGTGCCAGGGCAGGTAGATAGAGGGGTGAGCGAGAGAAAAAAAAATCAGGCCTGAATTTTTGACACACCATACACTCTGAAATTGCTGTTTAGCAATACATTTGGCCCCACAAAATAGGGGGTAGAGGTGGGACAACAGTTAAACCCTGGGTAGTAGGTCTGTCCTACCACCTTCCTATACCTTGGAAGGCTACTGACCCTTGCCTATGTCCTTTTCTTAGCTCCTGCAGACTTCATCTGAATGCCACTCAGACACAAACAAAACCACACAGCAGCTTCAAGTAGCCCTCTCCATCTCATTTCATTGTACTGAGTAATAAAAGCAGCTACCACATTTATAGGGAGGCCAGTCTCCAAATACAATGGAATGGGGGTTTGTTCACTGCTGAGTCAGAAATTGACTGTTATATTGAGGGCAGTTTTAAAAATGTAATACTGTTTATTTAACTTCAAAACATTTGTTCTTTTACAAAAAAAAAAATAACAGACGTTGCAAATCATGTTTTAAGTACAGGGTTCTTGAACTTTCATTGGTCTGATGGCTCTTTGCTTTGCTGAAGTTCTAGTTTGTTTAAAACAAAACAGTTTAAAACTACCGCTTAAAAAAATTCTCATGCCAGCTGACCTCTCTGTCCACAGCTAAGATGGCAGCAGATGCCCTATCACTATATACAGAAACAAGACAACCTGAAGCTAAATGGATGCCCCTGCAGAGTCAACAGGTCCAGCCTCACAGTGCACGCCCTGAGCTACAGCCCCTCCAAAAGGCATCTTCCCCACAGCCTCAACGCCGAGCAAGGAGCATCAAGAGTTTGTCTCGGTTGTTTTGTTCTTTTTACAAACTATAGATATATACAGTTGAAAACTCAGGATTTCTAGCCAATAACCATAGTTAACACCACCTTACAAATTAAAAAACAAAAGCCAGAAGCATCTTTAAATGCCTTGTCACACCCACAGCAAAGTGCACAGAGTGAGGAGAACACGAAGAGGGCCTTTTCATTTTAAAAATGTTTGGAAATATGTACAACTTTGATACAGTTTCAGGGTGCTCCAGACACCCATGGCCACTTCATGTAAACCAATGACAATTTCTAGAGCACTTTGAGAGACTACAATATGATCGTGATCAAATTTTGTAATTAAACCTAATGAGGGCAACAGACACTTCTCAAATAAGAGATGAGTCAATTACGGCGCTCCCCTACTCTAAGTATTCACAAGGAGACAGATAAACAGTTTCTTTATTCATCCTCCTCCTCCTCCTCCTCCTCCTCTTCTTCCTCCTCCTCTTCTTCATCTTCCTCTTCCACCTTTTTCCGGGCAACTTTAGCAGGACCCTTTGCACCATCAAACTTTCCTTTTGACTTATAGTCAGCAACATCCTAGAGGAACAGGGACACATTTCAAATGAGTATGCGGCTGTTTTAACAGAAAGTAGAAACATGCAGTCTTCATCTCAGGTAAGAGGACAGGAATTCAAATCAAGTTAAGACAGTGCTGCTGCCATATATATTTGAAGTATGTTTCCATATATGAATTCGGTTCTTAGCCATTCGAATTTAAAAGGTAATGGGTGTTCAAGTGTCCTTCAAGTTACATTAGTAGCACTGTCAAATCCTCTGTTACCGGTTTTTTTTCTCTTAAAGAGTAAGCAAAATTTTTCAAGCCTGAAGTTGTTCCCAAAACAAAGACCTGTCAAAAAAAAAGTATGAACACCAGCACCCATA
Organism: Papio anubis; assembly: GCF_008728515.1. Classification (NCBI taxonomy): domain Eukaryota; kingdom Metazoa; phylum Chordata; class Mammalia; order Primates; family Cercopithecidae; genus Papio; species Papio anubis. Next base: position 4,389,498 of record NC_044996.1, on the reverse strand, counting down.
GCTACCTTGCAGGGGGATGGGCCCTTGAGTGCTACGCTAAGTACTCAGGCCAGCAAAGCTGCAACATGCCCTGCAACCTACTGATACCAGAGCCGCTGCCTGTTCCCCAGTCCAGGTTGCCAGCCCCACCTTACCTTCTCATACTTCTCCTTCAGCTTTGCTGCCTTAGTGATGTAAGGCTGCTTTTCACTGTCATTTAAATTATTCCACATCTCACCCAGCTTTTTTGCCACATCTCCAATAGAGATGCCAGGGTTTGTGGATTTGATCTTGGGACGGAATTCTGAACAGAACAGGAAGAATCCAGACCTTGGAAGAATGACATAAATTACATGAGAAACCACAAAAATGTGAGTTTAAGTTGAAATCCCACATTCCTGAGTAGCACTCCCTCCTACCACTATGACTTCTCCCTAAAGTGAAGTAATCTATGATACCACATACAATGCTACACAGTTGTAGGTTCTCAAATGTATAAGGTTAGAAAAATATATGGTGCTAGGCCAGGCGCAGTGGCTCACGCTTGTAATTCCAGCACTTTGGGAGGCCGAGGCGGGCGGATCACCTGAGGTTCGGAGTTTCAGACCAGCCTGACCAACATGGAGAAACCCCGTCTCTGCTAAAAATATTTAAAAATTAGCCGGGCATGGTGGTGCATGCCTGTAATCCCAGCTACTCGGGAGGCTGAGGCAGGAGAATCACTTGAACCCAGGAGGCAGAGGTCGCAGTGAGCCGAGATCACACCTTGCACTCCAGCCTCAGCAACAAGAGCGAAACTGCATCTCAAATACATATATATATGTGTGTATGTGTGTATATATGCATATATAATATATATGCGTATATATACGCGCATATATATACACACACACACACACACACACACACACACACACAGTACTGTCTCAGTCCTTCAATTACTGGGAAAGGCATAAAGAACATACTTCAAGGACCCCGACAACCAAAACTGGGGTGTCTCCTTCACAATGGAAAGGCCAATAGACAATCACTGTGAATGTGCACGCACAGCGCACAAACACCTCAGCCTTAACCACAGACAACGCTGGCACTGCATCGTAAAGCCCAAGTACAGAATGGTTTGCAGAGGTATCGCCATCTTTTAAGTATCTTTTAAAAAATATTTCATTTTGAAATGAAATACAGGACGACCAAAAAACCAAATCCTCCAAGCAGAAGAAAAGGTATTAATTGTTATCCTGAATCCTATAGTCACTTACGGTGGCCTTTTGGGAGCATTAGGATCCTTCTTCTTCTTGCCTCCCTTAGCTGGTCCATAATCCTTCATTTCCCGATCATAGCGCACTTTATCTGCCTTTGCCATTTCATCAAATTTAGATTTCTCTTTCCCGGACATCGTCTGCAAAGAACAGGACTCGTTAAATCCCTCGATGCAGTGACATATACCTATTCAGTTTCTTGTGATTTAAGTGGCAGTTGCTAGAACCACTTGCAAAAGGGGGTAGGTAAAGGCCTGAAACCTGTGCAGGGCCTTAAAAAAATAAAAGCACACACACAAAATTCTTAAGCAAAATGATTCTAAGTAAAAGTAAAAGAGGAAGCAAGCAGCCATCTGGGAGAAACTCTGAAGGTAAGTAACCCCAAAGTGAGAAACCCAACTAAGACTAGTTTGAAGGGTACAAAAGAAAAATACCTTCCACCTCTCAGAGCACTTCTTGGAAAATTCTGCAAAATTGACAGGGACCTCTGGGTTTTTCTTCTTATGTTCTTCTCTGCACGTCTGCACAAAGAAGGCATAAGCAGACATCTTGCCCTTTGGTTTCTTCGGGTCACCTTTAGCCATCCTGACTGTGACAGAAGAGAAACAAAGAAATACAATGAGGAAAAGTAAGGAGGAATTGACAAGAACTACAAGATGTACCAAAGGCAGAGCAAAATTAAAACTACACTTGCTATTAGGAAGTCCCCTTCCCCTAGTGCCCGACACCAGTGGCAGAAGGCAGAGTGGGAAAGAAATCAGCTTCACTGTCGCTTGTCATTTAACTTTTGACCAGCACGAAGCGCGCTGGTTTGCGAGTTACTTCTCAAGAGCGATCAAGTTCTTCAAATGGAGCCGACCCAAGTAGGGTACTCAGCGTTACAGAACTGCTACGTTTTGGAACTGCTACGTTTTGGAAACTACAATCACAAAGTGGGAAGGGCACAGAGAGGACACATTTGGTGAGGGTGATGGAAGCTTGAAATCTATGACTTAAGACTATCTGGTCATCTGCTGTTACGCAATTAAAAACAACAACTCTTACCACTGCTGAACACAAGACCAAAGCAGGAGAACTATATGTAGGGGATATCTGAAATTGTCACTATTGTTGATGCGTTTTGGCTTATTAAAAAATGGCTTTACAACACGGGAGATCTGGAAAGTGAGCAGGTATCCCCGTATTATTAGTTCAATTCATCACTTCATCACTATCTAAAGGGGGAGGGTGTATCAAAAGGGCTAGTCGTGCTCATCTGTAACCCAGAACGCAGGTCCAGCCCAGAACACTTTCTCCAAAGTTTCCAAATAAAAATGCAGCTGCGGCATGTCATCGTCCCTGTCCCACCCCCCAGCTTCCCGCCATCTTTTCCTTTTCCCACACCCAAGGTCATCATGTAAAACTAAAGCGCTCCCCTTGGCAGCAGCCGCCCGCGAGGCTGCCCAACAGAGCCCCGCAGCGGCGGCCCGGGCGGGGCGGGACCGGGAGCCGGGGAGTCCCGGCCGGCAGCAGGCAGCCCGCCTCGGCCCCCGCGCCGGGTCACCGGGACACCCGTAATTCACCTTCCATTTTGTCAAAAGCCTCCTGATGAAAGAAAGTGCCCCTGAAATCCGCCGCTGTCATCCCCGGGGAACGCGCGGGGCCGGGGGCGGCGGCGGTGGTGGCGCGCGGGGGGTGTGCGGCCGGGCCGGCGGCAGCCGCGGTGACTCGGGTGGCGGCGTCCGCCGCGCCTCGGAGTCCCACTCGCTAAAATGGCTGACTCCGCGCGCGGCGCCGGCGCGCGGGCGGCGCGACGGCGGCGAACAAAGCGGCCCGGGCTCCCTGCCACCGCCGCCAGCCCGCCCGTCGGCCCCCACCCCGGGTCTTCTGGCCCTTGCCCCGCCCGGGGCCTCGGGGCCCGGGCTGGACTCCCTCCGCCCCCCGGCGCGGGGTGCACTGGGATGAAGGCGCCTGCAGCCATGACGCTCTCGGCCGCTCCAGGGCGCCCGGCGGCGGCGTGCTCCCCTGGCCCGCGCCGCCTGCCCCTGGCCGCGGGCGCCGTGGCCGAGGCCGGAGCCCGCTGGCGCCCCGCCGCCTGCTCCGCCCGCCTCCCCTGCCCCCTCGCCGGGAGGCTTTCAGCGCCGTGCCAGCCATGTTAGCGGCGGTGGCGGCGGCGCCCGGCGGGCGGAGGCGAGCGCGGGGCGGCCGGCCTGCGCCCTCCGGGCTGCCGGGTGCTCCATGACGGGCCATGTTAACGGCAGACAGCGGCGTAGCCTGCGGGCCCAGCGCGGTGCCGGGCCGAGCCCGAGCGAAGGTTTGCCCGCACTCCCCTGGCCGCGGCGGCACCGGCCGCCCGCCCCAGCGAGTCCGTCGCGGGCTGGAAGCTCCCGGCCCTTCCTGCCAAGCTGCCGCCCCAGCGTCGGGACGCGCGCGCCGCCCGAGCCCATGAGCCTGACAGCCTGCAGCCGCCCCCTCTGCCTCGCCCTGCCGCCGCAGCCGCAGCTGCCTGAACATCTGGCCTGGGGCCCCAGCCTCCCGGCTGCGGCCCTGGGCTGCCAGCTGGCTGGCGCCTGCCGAGGGGACTGACCTCCCAGCAGGGAGCCGGGGAACGCGTTGGAAAGTGCTGAAACACCTGAATTGCTTCTTCCTTCCCGGCCGCCTAGCAGGAGGGAAGGTGGAGGGGGCGGGAAGGGAGCGGGGAGTAGAGGCAGGGGGAGGCAGCGGCAGGGCGCGCTCGCGGCGGCGCGGGCCGGAAAGTTGTGCGAGCGCTGCGGCGGCGGCGGCGGCGGCGGCGGCGGCGACGGCGACGGCGGCGGCGGGAGCGGGCGGTGCGAGACGTACCTGTATTGTTCGCTAGTCTGGGCAGCGCAGGGCACGACGCGCGGCTCAGCGCTCCCCAGCCTCGCGCTAGCTGCCTCCACGAGAGCCGCCTGATTGGCCAGCGGGCTCTGCCGTTTAAAACAGCCTCCTCGCCTGGCCATTGGCTGCGGGCCTCATGCATATTAAGCAGGCGCGGACGCCCATTGGGCGCGGCTGCTGGGATCATTCATTCAAACAGAACGACCCGCCGGCGCCGGCTACGGAGGCCAAACAGGGAAAGTCTCGCCTGCCCGCCCCGCCCACCTCGCCAGCCCCCTCCGCGGACAGAGCTGGGATCGCCAAGGGCTTTGAAGAGGTGGCCCTGCGATTCCCGGAGGCCTCGGCCTCTGGCGTGGGAAGGTGAAGTCCAGCGCCTTTGCGCTGCCCTCTGCTCCCGCCGCACCGCGGCCTGGGCGCCCCTGGCCTCCAGTCAGCTCCCCTGCCCGGGGAAACACCTCCGGGCCCACCACGGAGGAACGATGGTAGACCACCTCTACCCGGTTCGGCTGCGGCGCCGCGAGAGAAACGCGGCTGCAGCTCGCTCCTCGATGCCTGGCGGAGGGCAGCTGCTTCCTCGCCAAGACCTCGGGATTTGGCCCTCGGATCCCGCTGCCCACCCGAAAGGCACCTGATTCCGCTTCTGCGGATCGTGCTCAACTAGGCTCTTTCCACTAAATGCCAGAAAGTCTTTATTTGCGCCCGAAATTGCGGAACCGACGGGCTAAAAGAGGAAAACAAAATTTGGCAAGAGCAGAGAATTTGTGAGAAATTGTAGTTTTGTGGGCAAAGAATAATACTTTTCTTCTTACCCTCTTCTCTGCCTCGGTTCAGGCCCTCATTCCCTCTACTCTCCTGACACACCCTAGAGCGAAGAATTAAAGCTTCGCGAATGAATGAGCGAATGAATGAATGAATGGGATTTGACTTGATCTCCACTTTGCCACTAGCTGGTGGTATGACCTTGAGCTAGTCACTTCTTTGGGGATTCAGGCAATGTTTTTCAAAGTGTAGGAGCCTCAGTGTCACTTCTGTAAGGGATGTTCTGAAATTAGTGGGGCCTGTGCCTGGATGACTGGCAGGTGTTGCTGGAATTCAATAAGAGGAAGAAATGGCCAGGGATACTAAATATCCTACATCGCATAGGACAGTCCCACGCAAGGAAGAAATATTCCACTTCAAATACAAGTATCAGCCCTATTTGGAAAGAAAGTATCTGAGGGCCCTTGCCTGGAAAGAATGAAAGGGTGAGAAAAAGAGCAGTTTAAAGATTGAAGGTTGGAGAAAATAATGCAAAGGAAGAGATGTCATGAGTTTGGTTTTTCTTTTCTTTGAAAGGCCAAGAAATCCAGCTATTTATGAGTCCTATATTCAGAAATAAGCCCCACCAGAACATGAATTTTCCATAAGGCCACCTCATCCATCCCTCTATCCTGTTAGAACCAGCTGAGTGGTTGCCTGCCTTCTGCTTGCATACCACCAGTCATAGGGAGCTTACCATCTTCCTTCATGGCAGTTCCTTCCATCTCCAGCCACCTCTGAGCCTTAAGGTCAACATCGCCTCACAGGGTAATCCCTCACACTTCAGAGAGTTCATGGCAGGCCAGGCCTTTTCTCCAGACAGCCCCTCCCTGCTCCTTCTACAACCAGGTTCCCAGGGCCTGACCTGCCCAAGCCACTCCCTCTTCCCCTGTCTCCACAAGGCCTAGAGGGGAGCAGGGTTTCCACAAGCGATCTGACCAATACCTGCCCTCTGCCAGAGCACCCTAGCCTCTCAAGGTTGCCAGGCCTTTCTAGACCAGGGATCCAAGTTGGGGTCCAGCTACTGCCCAGTAACTGCCCACGGTGGCAAGTGACACTTGGCACAGTTGGCAGGCACCATGGTGGGGGAATCAGAGTGGTGCGCCCTTGGATGGATGACAAGGGTCACACAAGCCCATGCCAACTCACAAGCAGCACATGTATGCTCGTACTCATGTATGGGTACACCCAGGGCATTCCCAGAGGCAGCAGCTTCAAGGACAAACCAGAGAAATAAGAGCATCTCCCAACCCAAACTGGCACCCAGATACCACCCTCAAGACCCATGCTTCCCCGCCCCACTGCCCCAAAGCTGCCCATTGATCATCTATTTCTCCCCACATACTTCGAATGATGAAAGGATTGCGCTTACGCGCAGGAAGTATTTCCATCCTTTGCATAGGAAATATTTCGATCTCTGCTCTCGAGAAAGCTACCTCTTATGTGGAGTTGAAGCACTTGGTCTGAAGCTAAACTCCAAACTGGTCATTGTCAGAACATGAACTCATAGAACATGACTATGACATCGCTGAGTGACAGAGATCCAAGATGGCTCCCTGCTCCTCCCCATCCCCCCAGCCGCCTACCCACCAATGGAGGTTCCTCACAGCCAGATTTTCTCCTTAATACCCACCTATGTGCGGCAACATGCCTGAGCAGGGCCTGTGGCCCAGTGGGCTCCTGCCTCAGCAGAAACTTTCATGTACATGTATTGCATGTCTACTAATAAGTAACAGAAGGGAGATGAGATGGAGTGGGAGGTAAGGCTGGAAGAAAGGGACAAGATAGAGGCTTTGGGCTCTGTCACTGACTTCCTGGTATGCCTTTTCACCTGTCACCTGAGGGCTCCGAGCTTTAGTGTCCTCTATCAAAGGTGATTCCACCTGCCTCATCCACCCAGACCACTGCCAGTCTTGGTGGTGAGGGAGACTGAATGAAAACAGTCTGATTGTCACCAAAGGCCAACCAGGAGAGGCCTAAAGACTAGTTTGGAAGGTGTTAAAAAAAAAAAAAAGAAAAGAAAGAAAAGAAAAAGTGACAGAAAGCCAGGGATGCCTGGGCACACCCTGGACTCAGGGAGCCCAAGGCAGGCTGCCTTCTCTGCAGCAAAGCTCAATGCCCGTTGGCTTGAGGGTACCTCCAGCAGCAGCACCCAGGTCAGCGTGCGAGGGCTTGAGGGAAGGAAGGATACTCTAGGCCTCTGCCCTGGCCCTACCTAGAAACAGGCAAAGTCCATCCACATAGGAGAACCTCAAACCAGAATCCCTTAAGCTGCTTGGCTGCCTAGAGAAGTTACGAAAACATTAGAAGTAAATAAGAAATGGGATGAAATGTGGCAAATGCTATTTAAAGAGGTTTTCAGTCCCTGTCAGTTCAAGGCCCCTAAAAGACTAAGGGAAATCCTCATCGTTCAACAAAGATGAAACCCTGGTCCCCTGGCCCACCCCCTACCCACTCCACCCACCCTCCCATAGTCCCCAAAGTCTTCATTTGGGTACCTTGGGCCAGCCCAGCCTCCTTTTAAGAATCATGCCTGGCCAGGCACGGTGGGTCACACCTGTAATCCCAGCACTTTGGGAGGCCGAGGTGGATGGATCACCTGCGGTCAAGAGTTCGATACCAGCCTGGCCAACATGGCGAAACCCCATCTCTACTAAAAATACAAAAATTAGCTGGGCGTGGTGGCAGGCACCTGTAATCCTGGCTACTCAGGAGGCTGAGGCAGAGAATTGCTTGAACCCAGGAGGCAGAAGTTGCAGCGAGCCAAGATCGCACCACTGCACTCCAGCTTGTATGACAGAGTGAGATTCCATCTTGGGGGGCGGGCGGAAGAATCACACCTATAATCCCAGCACTTTGGGAGGCCAAGGCAGGAGGATCACCTGAGGCCAGGAGTTTGAGACCAGCCTGGGAAACATAGTGAGACCCCCATCTAAAAAAATCAATGGAAGTGTAGCCAGAGTGGATATGGGGGGGGTAGCGGTGGAATGGGATTGTTGAATAATTTAAAATATATTAAGGGAAGCCAGATGTAGTGGCACCCACTTGTAGTCTCAGCTACTTGAGAGGCTGAAGTGGGAGGACTGGTTGAGCCCAGGAGCTCAAGACCAGCCTGGGCAACACAGTGCGATCTCATCTCAAATATATATCTATATATCTGTATGTGTGTGTGTATATATATGTATATGTATATATGTATGTTTATATATGTGCATATATTTATATGTGTATATGTATTTTATATATGTATATATATTTGTATATATTTATATATGTGTATATATTTTTTATATATGTATATATATTTGTGTGTGTGTGTGTGTGTGTGTGTGTATATGTGTGTGTATATATATCCCAGATGCAGTGGCTTACATCTGTAATCCCAGCAGTTTGGGAGGCTGAAGCGGGAGGATCACTTGAGACCAGGAGTTCCAGACCAGCCTGGGCAATATGGTGAGACCTTGTCTCAAAACAAAGAAATAATCTCGACGAGGTGGTTCATGCCTGTAATCCTAGCACTTTGGGAGGCCGAGGTGGGGAGGCTGAAGGACGAGAATCGCTTGAACCCAGGAGGCGGAGGTTGCAGTGAGTCGAGATCATGCCACTGCACTCCAGCCTGGGGTAGAGTGAGACTCTGTCTCCAAAAACAAACAAGCAAAACAAAACAACAACAACACAACAAAAACCGAAGAAATAAAATAAAATAAAATTGTGTATATAAGCATTAAGGGAACTTGCCGTGAAGACCCTACAATGAAACAAGATTTTTCAATATGGCATCTAGGAACCTTTGTAAATTCGGAGTCCTTGTAAGTGCAGATCTTCAGGGATAGGGAGTCTTTACTGGCTTCCAGGCCTTCTCAGGAACCCTGCCGCACACCGCTTAGCCTCCTGTGAACTACTTCACCACCAGGTGCCTCCCCTCGCCCCTCCCTGTTACCACACCCCTGGTCACCTCCTCTCCCCATCTGCTCTTTGGTGGAAATTGCATTCCAGCTCTACTTGTTTTTCCCGTAGAGGGGAAAACCTTCTCAGAGGTGGTTCTCTATTAGAATGGATCCGTAGAGCTGCACCGCTGGGAAGACTCTTCCAGGCCCTCCAACCCAGCCTCCTCGTGGCACAGAGGGCCCAGCGGCCTGGAGATTTGCCCAAGTCCCCACATGGGTCAGTGGCTGAGCCAGGGCGGGAACTCTGGTCTCTTGACCTTTACTAAGTGCCACATTTGTCCTCTCTTGATAGCTTAGCTCCACTGTGGGTGCCGCGGCCTTTGGTGAGCTGGCGAGAGCAGCCAGCGCCCTCCAGAAGAGGTTTTCTGGTTCCAAACAGCGGCGAGAGAGACCCGCGGGGAACCCGGCGGCTGAAACCGGCCTCCACTACCTCTCCTGCCCACATCGCACAGTTCAGGCCGCGGGTGCCTAGAGCCTCGACGGCGCCTCGGGCCCCAGGCGGCGCGCCCACCACCACGCCGGGGTACCTTTTTTTTTTTTTTTTTTTTTTTTTGAGACGGAGTCTTGCTCTGTCACCCAGGCTGGAGTGCAATGGTGCGATCTCGGCTTGTTGCAACCTCCACCTCCCAAGTTCAAGCGATTCTCCTGCCTCAGCCTCTCGAGTAGCCACCACGTCCAGCTAATTTTTGTATTTTTAGTAGAGACAGGATTTCACCATGTTGACCAGGCTGGTTTGAACTCCTGGCCTCGTCATCCGCCCGCCTCGGCCTCTCAAAGCGCTGGGATTACAGGTGTGAGCCACCGCGCCCGGCCTAATTTTTGTATTTTTAGTAGAGACGGAGTTTCGCCATGTTGGCCAGGCTGGTCTCGAACTCCTGACCTCAGGTGATCCACCCACTTCGGCCTTCTAAAGTGCCAGGATTACAGCCGTGAGCCACGGCGCCGGACCGGGCGTCTGCATTTCACCAGATGGCTGCAAGTCCGTTGCCACTCCCGACTTCCCTCACCCCCTCCCCACCAGACCCCCAAGGCGGCCGGGACGGTGGGAAAGGAGCCACTGGGGCGGCTCCCTCCCACAGCACTGCTCTTGCCCAGGGCTGGGACAAACAGGCCGCCGAGTCAGCAAGAGAAAGGAGCGCGCGGAAGCCAGGGCTGATCAGAATGACGCAGGCCTCTTTAGCAGCACCAGCGCCACCACGTCCCTGCTCCGGGCTCCTTTCATATTGAATGAAAAGCGGGAAGTGGGTCAGTGACCAAAGGATTTCCTACTTTTTACTCTCCACACCAGTGCCTTGTGGGAATACAATCCTAATCTACAAAAGCCCATCAAGGGCCAGTGACGTTCCAGGCCGGCCGGGGCCTGTGGGGAAGATGGAGATGAAACTGAAGGGCCCTTGACCTTCTAGGCACCGGTCTCCCTCAGAGGAGGGGAAGGGAGCAGAAGGGAGGGGACGCTCCAATGGGATATCTCCCACCGGCCACCGCATTACCGAACAGCCCTGCCTTGTCCCGCCTTGAAGTCTTCACCATGCTGCTGGGTTACCCAGTCTAGATTCTCACCTCCAAGCCCCATCCCATCCAGAAGGCCTGCACATGCAGCAGGCTGTAGTCCCCACCCTCCACCCACACAAAGTTTCCGACTGGCTAGTGACTGAGGCCCTTCTGTGTCTACCCCCTGTAATGTGTAATGTAAAGGTACAAGCTGTTTCTCTTTACCTGAACCGAAAGGATTCCTGCGGTGGGGAGAGGAGGAGCCACTCTCTAAATGGGATTGCAGTTGCCATTTTTATTTATTTATTTATTTATTTATTTATTTATTTATTTATTTATTTATTTTTGAGACAGAGTCTCGCTCCTGTTGCCCAGGCTGGAGTGCAATAGCAGCAATCTTTGCTCACTGCAACCTCCGCCTCCCGGATTCAGGCGATTCTCCTGTCTCAGCCTCCCAAGTAGCTGAGATTATGGAAGTGTGCCACCACGCCTGGCTAATTTTTATATTTTCAGTAGAGGCAGGGTTTCTCCACATTGACCAGGCTGGTCTCGAACTCCTGACCTCAAGTGATTCGCCTGCCTCGGCTTCCCAAAGTGGTGGGATTACAGGCATGAGCCACCGCGCCCGGACTATTTTTTGTTTTTGAGATGGAGTTTCACTCTTGTTGCCCAGGCTGGAGTGCAATGGTATGATCTTGGCTCACTTCAACCTCTTGCTTCCTGGGTTCAAGCGATTCTCCTGCCTCAGCCTCCTGGGTAGCTGGGACTACAGGCACCTGCCACCATGCCCAGTTCATTTCCTATTTTTCGGAGAGACAGGGTTTCTCCATGTTGGTCAGGGCTAGTCTCGAACTCTGGAGCTCCGTGATCCACCACCGGGCCTCCCAAAGTGCTGGGATTACAGGTGTGTGAACCACCATGCCTGGCCTGGGTGGCTGCCATTTTAATTCTGTGGTTTTTTTGTTTTTTTTTTTTTTTTTTTTTTGAGACGGAGTCTCACACTGTCGCCTGTGACTGAATGTCGCAGTCTCGGGCTCACTGCAACCTCTGCCTCCTGGGTTCAAGCACTTTTCCGCCTTAGCCTCCAGAATAGCTGGAGATTATATTTCACCACCAAGCCCTCAAGCACTTTTTTTTTTTTTTTTTTTGAGACGGAGTCTGCTCTGCTTCAGGCTGGAGTGCAGTGGCCGGATCTCAGCTCACTGCAAGCCTCGGGCCCCGGTTCACGCATTCTTCCCTGCCTCAGCCTCCCCAGTAGCTGGGACTACAGGCTCGGCCACTGGCCTCGCTAGTTTTTGTATTTTTAGTAGAGACGGGTTTCACTGGTTCGCCAGGATGGTCTCATCTCCTGACCTTGTGGATCTCGCCTGCCTCTCGGCCTCCCAGTGCTGGGATTTTGCGGCTTGAGCCAACGCTACCGCCCTTTTTTTTTTTTTTTTGTATTTTTAGTAGAGACGGGATTTTGGCCCCATGTTAGTCAGGGCTGGTCTCAAACTCCTAACCTCGATCTGCAACAGTTGCCATTTTAAAATGTCTCATTCCCTCTTTCTGGGCCTGATTCCTTTTGTTTTGTTTTGTTTTTGTTTCCCTTTTTGGAGAAGGAGTTCCTCTGTCTCCTGTGCTGGAGTGCAATGGCATGATCTCACTCCACTGCAACTCCACCTCCTGGGTTCAAGTGATTCTCCTGCCTCAGCCTCCTGGAGTAGCTGGGATTACAGGCATCCCACTACACCCTAATACTTTTGTATTTTTAGTAGAGATGGGCCTGCTGGTCAGGCTGGTCTCAACTCCTGACCTCAGGTGATCCACTGCCTCGGGCCTCCCAAAGTGCTGGGATTACAGGCATGAGCCACTGCGCTCCACCTGGGCCTGGTTGTTATCAATAAAAGGGGAGCAGGAACTGCTCTCTGTGGCTCCCTACAGCATCAACACTCTTTTTTTTTTTTTTTTTGAGATGGAGTCTGGCTCTGTCGCCTGTGATAGAGTGTGCAGTGGAAAGGACCAGCTCACTGCAACCTCCACCTCCCAGGTTCAAGTACTCTCCTGCCTCAGCCTCCTGAGTAGCTGGGATTACAGATGCCCACCACCACACTAGGCTAATTTTTGTATTTTTAGTAGAGTTGGGGTTTCACCATGTTGGCCAGGCTGGTCTCGATCTCCTGACCTCAGGTGATCCACCTGCCTCGGCCTCCCAAAGTGCTGGTATTACAGGTGTGAGACACTGCACCGGCCGCATCAACATTCTTCACATTGCTGGTGGGGCTTCACAAAGGTACCCCCAAGGCAACATGCCAGTCCTGCCTCCGCCCACCTCCCTCCTCCCCCCCACCAAAATAAACCCCACAAACAGCAAACAAGTCTGAAAGGTGGCCTTACAAAGGTCCTTTATGTGTGACTCTAAAAAGGATGGCATTTGTCATGACCATGAGTGTCAGTCCCTCTTCCCCAATTTCACTCTGCCCTGGGCACAGTAGTCAGATGGGTCCTGCTAAATCAAACCTTGTCCCTCCTCAGGGGGCTGGGATGAAGGAAGTCCGGAGTGGACCGGGGGCACAGCTATCTGGTGAAATGCAGATGCCTCGCCCTGGGGCCCGAGGTGCTGTGGGGACACAGAGGCAGGGCTCAGGACACTTTGGGGGCTCCCCATCTCCTCAGGGGAAGCCCCCATCTTTCCAATGGCCCTCAAGGGTTTGCACAGGTTGCCCTCCCCTCTCCGCCACCACCCAGCACACACACGTGATTCTCTCCTCACCCTGCTGTCAACCTCACTCAGGAACAGCCACCTCAGGACCTTGCTACCTACCTTGCTGCTTGCTCTGCCCTCTACCTGGGACACTCTCCCACACATCTACCAGGATCCTGCCCTCACCTCCCTTCCATCTTTGCTCAAATGTGTCACCTTCCCTGAGCACCCTACTGCGAATCAAAATCCCCAGCTCCACATTGCCTGCCTCTCTTTTGCTTGCTTGGTTTTTCCACACCCAATTCACGCCCGCTGTGGTACAGCACCTTCACACTGGCTCCCCAGGAGACAGTGAGCGCCATGAGGGCAAGGACCTCAGTCTGCTGTTTTCCACTGTGTCCCCCTATGTGGCACACAACAGGCATTCCATTATAATTTGTTGAACAAGTGAATGTGTTTTCCATTGACCTTGACCACTCCTTTACCATGTTCTAAGTAGGCCCCAACGCAAGAGGACTTCCACAGATTCCCAAGGCAGACTCCCCACCCTCAAGAAACTTGCAATGGAGGGAGGGCAGACACACCTGCAATGGAGTGTGCATGAAATAAATGCCAATGCCAAATAGAGGGACAAGCAGGCAGAGCCAGCAAAGGCTGAGAGGAAGGCTTTATGTCTGATTGTGGGTGGCGTGGGGTCCGGAAAGGCTGTATGAACAAAAGAGGTAATTTTGAAATAGATGCAGAAAGTTAGTGAGGTTTCCATGGGCAGTAAATGAGCCAATTACCCCAGGCTGTGGGCAAGTTTACTGTGAACTGGTGGGAGGACCCGAAGGCTGGGATGTCAGGGGAGGGGTGCAGTGAGAGCTGCTCTGGGGACATAGAGGTGGGGCACAGCCTGGACAGACCAAGGCTGTTCATGGCAGAGGTTGTCATCCACTGCTTCTCACCAGCAGGCAATGGGAAGCCATAACAGGATTTTTCTTTGGGAGAGACAGGATCTCAGGCTGGGCACGGTGGTTCATGCCTATAATCCCAGCACTTTGTGAGGCTAAAGTGGGTGGATCACTTGAGGTCAGGAGTTGGAGACCAGCCTGGCCAACATGGTAAAACTCTGTCTCTACCAAAAACGCAAAAATTAGTTGGGTGTGGTGGCTTGCACCTGTAATCTCGGGTACTCAGGAGGCTCAGGCATGAGACTCGTTTGAACCCGGGAGGCAGAGATTGCAGTGAGCTAAGATCACATCACTGCACTCCAGCCTGGGTGACAGAGCAAGACTCCAACTCAAAAATAAATAAATACACCAACAAATAAAAATAATAAAAAGGTGGCCAGGTGCCATGGCTCACACCTGTAATCCCAGCACTTTGGGAGGCCGAGGCGGGCGGATCACCTGAGGTTGGGAGTTCGAGACCAGCCTGAACAACATGAAGAAACTGTCTCTACTAAAAATACAAAATTAGCCAGGCGTGGTGGTGCATGCCTGTAATCCCAGCTACTCGGGAGGCTGAGATAGGAGAATCGCTTGAACCCGGGAGGCAGAGGTTGCAGTGAGCAGAGATCGTGTCATTGCACTCCAGCCTGGGCAACAAGAGCGAAACTCCATCTCAAAATAATAATAATAATAAAGAGACAGGATATCGCTGTGTTGCCCAGCCTGCAGTGCAGTGGTATGATCATAGCTCACTGCAGCCTCCCACTCCCAGGCTCAAGAGATCCTCCCGCATAGCTGGGACCACAGGTATGCCCGGCTTTGTTTTTTTTTTTTTTTTTTTTAATCAGCTGAATTTAAGACTCTTTTTTAACTTTGAAGTTCAGGGGTACACGTGTAGCTTTGTTACACAGGTAAACTTGTGTCATGAGGGTTTGTTGTACAGATTATTTTCATCACTGAGGAATTAAGCCTAGTACCCATTACTTATTTTTCCTGTTTCTCTCCCTCCTCCTGCTCTCCACCCTCCAGTAGGCCCCAGTGTGTGCTGTTTTCCACTTTGTGTCCATGTGTTCTCATCATTTAGCTCCCACTTACATGTGAGAACCTGCAGAGTTTGGTTTTTGGTTCCTGTGTTAGTTTGCTAAGGATAAGGGCCTCCAGCTCCATCTATGTCCCTGCAAAGGACAAGATCTCATTCTTGTCTGTGGCTGCATAGTATTCCATTGTGTATAGGTACCACATTTTCTTTTCTTTTTTTTTTTTTTTTTTTTTTTTTTGAGACAGAGTCTCACTCTTTTACCCAGGCTGGAGTGCAGTGGCGAGTTCTTGGCTCACTGCAAGCTCCACCTCCCGAGTTCACGACATTCTCCTGCCTCAGCCTCCCGAGTAGCTGGGACTACAGGCGCCCACCACCTTGCCCAGCTAATTTTTTGTATTTTTAGTAGAGACGGGATTTCACCGTGTTAGCCAGGATGGTCTCGTTCTCCTGACCTCGTGATCCACCTGCCTCGGCCTCCCAAAGTGCTGAGATTACAGGCGTGAGTCACCACGCCCGGCCCATGACGGGATTTTGAGTAAGGATGTGCCCCAGTCAAGACTATATTTGAGAAAACTCTCCCTGCTGCTGTAGGGGATGGGCCAGAGGCCAGGGATCCTTTAGGAGAGGTTGCAGGCCAAAGCTGGTGTGGGCTTAGATTTGGGATATTGGTAGTGAGGGTGGGGAAAAGTAACTGAATTTTTACCCCACCTACCTCCCAGTCACCCTCCAGCCAATAGCAAGCATGACCTTTCTTCAAATTGTAATTCTGAGCATCATGTCAGTTTTCCAATGGCTTCTCCTCTCACTGCGGTAAGGACCCCAGACACGGCCCTTCCCGTCTCTGTAGCCTCCTGTTCACCTTCTTTTTTTTGAGATGGAGTCTCGCTTTGCCGCCCAGGCTGGAGTACAGTGGTGCGATTTCGGCTCACTGAAACCTCTGCCTCCTGGGTTCAAGCAATTCTCCTGCCTGAGCTTCCCAAGTAGCTGGGATTACAGGTGGGCGCCACCATGGCCAGCTAATTTTGTATCTTTTGTAAAGACAGGATTTTGCCATGTTGGACAGGCTGGTCTCGAACTGCTGACCTCAGGTAATCCACCTGCCTCGGCCTCCCAAAGTGCTGGAATTACTGCACGTGGCCTCTTTTTCACTTTTTTTTTTTTTTTTTTTTTGTGAGACTGAATCTCGCTCTGTCTCTAGGCTGAATTGCAGTGGCACAATCTCAGCTCACTGCCACCTCCACCTCCTTGGTTCAAGCGATTCTCCCACCTCAGCCTCCCGAGTAGCTGGAATTACACCACGCCCAGCTAATTCTTGTATTTTTAGTAGAGACAGGGTTTCACCATGTTGGCCAGGATGGCCTTGATCTCTTGACCTCCTGATCCTCCCGCCTTAGCCTCTCAAAGTGCTGGGATTACAGGCATGAGCCACCACACCCAGCCTCTTTTTCACTCTAAATACCAACTCGGCCTTCTCTCCTTTCCCTCATTGGGGGCGCATACCTGCTGTTCCCACTGCCTCAGAACCTCTCCCTCCTCTCTTATGCCTAAACAAGTACCACTCACCCTCCGGACCTCAGCCCAGTCCCCAACACCTTCCTTGGGAGACTCCCCGACTTCTGGCCTACATTTTCCTTTCTCCCTCTGGTCCTCTTTGTGGTGCTTCTCACAGCCACAGCCACTGTCTGGGTGATTACTTGAGTGTCTCACGTGGGCTTCCTTGCAACTAGCACAGGGCCTGGGGCCCAGGAGACACCAGGAAACATCTGCTGAACGAAGACCTGAGCAAGTAAAGGAAAGCCTGTGTTCTTGGATGCTAGGCGTGGAGGGCACACCCTCTCAGAAGGAGGCAAGCACTTTGTGGGCTGTTTCAGCCAAACAAGGAAGAGGACCTGGCTGAGGAGAGGGGGAATGAGGAAAAGAGAGGACTTAATTCAGTCATGCAGTGGATTCACTGCATATCCATCTCCTTCCTAGAGGGAGTGCCCCCTTTGGCTGCCACAGGGCCCAGCTGGGGACCTGGAGGGAGGAGGGTTCCAGGAACACCCTCCTCTTTATTTCTAAGCACTAGAATCCTATGACCGATATGCAGTGCTAGCCAGGGCTTTGACTTGCAAAGGGAGCACTAAAGTCCGGAAGAGCACTGCCTGTAGGTCAGGCGGGCGTGGTGAGGAAGAGCAGTAGTTGGCTCCGTATCCTGTCACTTGCCAGCTATATGACTTTGGCAAGTGACTTCACCTCTCTCCACCCCAGTATCTTCTTCTTCTTCTTTTTTTTTTTTTTTTTTTTGAGTTGGAGTCTTGCTGTGATCGACCAGGCTGGAGTGCAGTGGCATGATCTTGGCTCACTGCAACCTCCACCTCCCGGGTTCCAGCTATTCTCCTGCCTCAGCCTCCCAAGTAACTGGTACTACAGGTGTGTGCCACCATGCTCAGATAATTTTTGTATTTTTAGTAGAGACGAGGTTTCACCATGTTGGCCAGGCTGGTCTCAAACTCCAGACCTCAAGTGATCCACCCATCTCAGCCTCCCAAAGGGCTGGGATTACAGGCATGAGCCACCGCGCCTGGCTAGTTTTTCCATTTCCACAATGAACCTTGTAATAGTACCTACCTCATAAACGATGGGGATTAAATAAATTAATACACATGAAGTATTTACAGCAATGCTTGGCACAAAAATAAGTGCCCAAGAAGGGTTCACTGTTCTAACAAAGTCATCTTTGATTTCACTCTTAATTCTTCAGACAGTGCAGAAGAGCAGCCGCTGAAGGAAAATGCAAACCTCAGTGGCACAAGCTTTCAACTGTGCTTTTCTACAACCAAGAGAGTTGCTTTTGCTGGGAATTGCATGTCTGTGACCTGAGCTATGGAATCAAGGCACCATGGCTGCGTGCATCTGAACACACACCCCCACACCCACGCTAGCCCTACTTCAACAAATATTCATGCTGCAACACCTGGTGGGGTGCTGGTCCTGTGTATCTTGTCCTGTGCGGGAAGCGGGGAGGGGGCACTTGGGCCATAGCGCTGCCAGGGTCTGGCAGCAGCTCCTCCAGAGCAAGGACTGAGTTCCATTCATCTCTCAACAGCTCCACCTCCACAGTGCCCAGCCCAAGGCCTGGCACAAAGTACAAGCTGGGTGAGTGCTTGCTGTGTGGGAGAGTTTTGTCTCCAGCAGAATGGACCTGCATTTGGGAAGTGGACAGGTGGGGGTCACCTGCATCCTTGCATTCTGGCTGGACAGGTGATATCACTCCATGAAGTATTGGGCAAATAGCTATGTTGCCAAAACCAAACCAAGAAAGGTACAGTAGAAAGGCTAGTAACCCAGGAGCCATAGGATGTGGCTCTGCTCTCTGCTCTTCTACAGCTTCAAGAGGCTTTGGCAAATTCCTGAGCTTCCCTGGTCCTCAGTTTCCCGTTCTGTACAGTCAGCAAGTCTCACTAGATCCTGGATCATCTCCAGGGCCCTTTCTTGTACTAATAGCCACTGGAGCATAAGCTCCTTAAAAGAGGGCAGAAATTTTGTTTTGTTTTGATTTGATTTTCCTCCTGATGTTTCCCAGATGCCTTGAAGAAAGTCCATTGTATATGCCCAGTGAATAGTTGCTGAATGAATGGATGAAGATGCTGTGATTCTAGGTATGGTTTGTTTTTGTTTGGGGGTTTTTGGTTTTCTTGAGATTAGGTCTCACTCTCTCACCGAGGCTGAAAGTGTAGTGGTGTGATCGCAGCTCACTGCAACCTCAAACTCCTGGGCCCAAGTGATCTTCCTACCTCAGGATCTGGGACTACAGGGGTGTGACACTACACCTGGCTAATTTGAAAAGATATGTTTGTATTCATAAACAGATCCCCTTTGTTTGGTAATCATCTTTTCTAGCGATTCTGGACAGCTTGGTGTCAGATTCACTGTGCCTCTCAGATCAGCCTGCCTCAAGATTTTTCAAGTAAAAACCTTTCTTTTAAACATGATTTATCTAGACTATCATCTCAACTTTCCATTTACTTTTGGTTATGTTTTTACCTGGTCTGCATGATTCACTGGTTATCAGAGAAAAGGACAATCAGATAAAATGATAAGAGTAAGGAACTATAAACAGAAACAGCAAATGGCCCAATTCAAAGCAGAGAACATGATGTGAATGGTAATGATGCCACCTTGCATTTTGTTCCTTAACAGTTTGCCTGGTGCTTGCATATCTACTGTCTGACTTGCACCCCCTAATGATCATGTGGGATGTTTTGGCATATTTTGGAAAAGCTGAAACCCAGAGGAGGCAACTGTTTTGTCCAAGTATACCAGGCCATCTGTGAGAAAACTGGAACTCTGCCTGTCTTTTTATTTTTATTCTTCTGAGACAGGATCTCACTCTTTTGCTCAGGCAGGAGTGCAGTGGTGCAATCATAGCTCACAGCAGCCTCGAGCTCCTGAGTTCCAGTGATCCTCGCCTCTCAGTCTTTGTAACAGGCTTTACTGCCTGCTTGTTTTCATGAGCAAACAAACAAGGAGAGGGTTGGATGCACAGAGGGCATTTCCGGTGTCAGTGACCATTCAGGACTCTTCTGCCTGCAGATAGCCAGAGAAAAGGGCAGCAAAGGTGAAAGGGCCTGAGGGCAATTGCTGAAGTCATCAGTTACGTGACCTGCCACTACCTCACCTCAGTGAGTCCCAAACTAAATTCCCCAACCTTGGCCCCTGCACCCATATCCATGCTTAGAGAATGGCACCATCATCCCCGCAGTATCCCGCCTGGCTCTTCCCTCTCCCTCACTTCCCATATCCAGGCTACCAGCAAATCCTAAACATGTCCGAATCCATCTGCTCCTCCCCACCTCTCACTACTAAGCAGTGATCGTCTATCTGTCTCTCCCTTAACTGGTCTCCCTGCTCAGCCATCTCCTATCATCTGGAGGGAGCTTTTTATTTTTAAAAATTTTTTATTATTTTTAATTTTTTTGTAGTGACAGGGTATCCCTTTGCTGCTCAGTTTAGCCTCAAATCGCCTGGCTTCAAGCGATCCACCCACCTTGGCCTCCCAAAGTGCTGAGATTACAGGTATGAGCCCCCACACCTGGCTAAATTTTTATGAATACACATTTTTCTGTCTTGTTTAAAATTCTGGCCCGGCGCAGTGGCTCACACCTGTAATCCCAGCACTTTGGGAGGCCGAGGCGGGTGGATCACCTGAGGTCAGGAGTTCGAGACCCGCCTGGCCAACATGGTGATTGTCTCTACTAAAAATACGAAAATTAGCCGGGTATGGTGGCCAGCGCTTGTAGTCTCAGCTACTTGGGAGGCTGAGGCAAGAGAATCGCTTGAACCCAGGAGGCAGAGGTTGCAGTGAGCTGAGATCACACCATTGCACTCCAACATGGGCAACAAGAGTTTTATTTTTTGAAACTCCATCTCAAAACGTAAAATAAATTAAAATAAAATAAAATCCTTCATGACTCTTCATTACCTTGAGAGAAAGCCACAGAAAGACCCTTCAAGGCAGGGCACAGTGGCTCATGCCTGTAATCCCAGCATTAGGAGGCTAAGGTGAGAAAATCACTTGAGCCCAGGAGTTCAAGACCAGCCTGGGCAACATGGCAAAACCTCATTTCCAGAAAAAATAAAATAATTAGCTAAGTGTGGTGGTACATGCTTATAGTCCTGGCTCCTTGGAGGCTAAGGCAGGAGGATCACTTGAGCCTGGAAGATTGAGGCTGCAGTGAGCTATGATTGCACCACTGCACTCCAGTTAGGGCAACAGAGTGAGACATTGTCTCAGAAAAAAACCAAAAAACAAAAAAAAGCCTCCAAGATTCAGTTCCAGCCAGGTTCCTGCCACCAACCTCCCTCGCCCACCAATTGCATACACAGATTTCATGATCCCTCTCAGCACTTCTCTGTCTCCAAGCATTTTGCTCACACTATTCCTGAGGACCAGAATGCCCTTTCTCCTTTATCTCTATGGAGATTCTGCTTACTCTTCAATCTCAAACAGCACCTTCCTCCTGAGGCCTCCTTGATGCCGACGCCTGCCTTAGATTGAAATGAGCCAGCACAGCAACACAGCGCTTGATTGGCAGCTCTGCAAGAGCCCAGAGCTGAGGGCGGGCTGGGCATTCCAGGTGGTTTGGTACCTGCCGGGCTCTTCCACCAGACCTGGAGCGCCCCCAGGGTGGGAACTCCCTCCCAGAGCTCTGTAGACCACCCATTGCCCTGCCGAGGGTTTGTTCCTTACTAGGAACTCCCAGTAAAATTGGAAGAGAATTAAATTAGCTTGCCGGTGTTCAGGGATGAGGGGCAGCATCATTTGGTAATAAGTGCAGCAACCAAAAAACTCTGAGGGAAAGAAAGGATGAAGAGAGAGAAAGATCCGCAGTGGCCTTGCTGCTGCTGCTGCCGCTGCTGCGGTGGCCTCTGGAAAGTGTCTCCCACCAGCTTTCTGCCTTTAATCTTCAGAACTGGGTGATGCCGGCCCGGGCGCGGTGGCTCACGCCTGTAATTCCAGCACTTTGGGAGGGCGAGGTGGGTTGATCACGAGGTCAGGAAATCAAAACCTTCCTGGCCAACTTGGTGAAACCCCATCTCTACTAAAAATACAAAAATTAGCTGGGCGTGGTGGAACGGGCCTGTAGTCCCAGCTACTCGGGAGGCTGAGGCACCAGAATTGCTTGAACCCGGGAGGCAGAGGTTGCAGGTGAGCCGAGATCGCACCACTGCACTCTGGCCTGGTGACAGAGCGAGACTTGGTCTCAAAAAAAAAAAAAACTGAGTGATGCTAATGATGATGATAAGTTAAGGATTCCACAGAAATCCAGCTTCTGGAACATTTGACTGGGGGATCTGGAGGAAAGTGAGTACCAAATCAGGCATTGCCCTCTCTCCTCTGGATCTTGCTCCACTAACGTGACACCTGATTATGTGATGAGCTAGGATATGTTGCTAGTTAATTTAAATATTTATGGTTGGTTTTCAAATCAGCTCTTAACATGCCAGAGTGTTGAGACTCTATAAATCATATAACTTTCCAAGTGGAAGGACCATTAGCATCTAATGTAAACTTTTCCTTTTCTAGATGGGGAACTGAGTCCAAGGGAGGGCCAGGCGTTGGCTCAAGGTCACATGAATGTTAGTGGCAGAGCTGGGCCCAGAACCCAGGACTCCTGCCTCATGGCCCAGGGCTCTGCCCACTTCACCACACTGCCTGACTCTTTCACCAAAATGAAAACTGGAAAACTTCGGAGCAAACTCCAAACTCCTTGATGCCAATGCCTGCCTTAGATTGAAATGAGCCACCACATCAACACAGCGTTTGATTGGCAAGCATGCTGGTGTGTTAGTTGTGAGCTGTGTTGGTTGTGAGCTATATTTATACAGCATCAGGGGAAAAGGAGGCACATCATTCTCTAGGAAAGGAAATAAAGAAAGTGGATGTACATGGCAAGATAGTTCACTTAAGCCTGAGAGAAGTATAAGTGATCTCCCACCATCTGACCTGTCTCCTACCCCAGCAAAGCCACTCCATAGAGGTGGTGCCATCCCTGTTGACCTGAGTGTATGAACTGGCCTTTGGAATATACCACTCTGGCCCTCCCTCCAAATGGCAAGGGTGGGGACAGACTTCTCAGGCCCCGCTGATGGATCTTGTTTTACCCAAGCCTCTATTTTTGCTTTGTTTTGGAGAGATGGGGTCTCACTTTGTTGTCCAGGCTGGTCTCCAACTCCTAGGCTCAAGTGATCCTCCCACCTCAACCTCCCAAACTTCTGGGATTATGGGTGTGAACCACAGCATCTGGCCTCCCAAACCTCTTGATTATTTTGTATCCAGATGAGTACCCCACCAACTGCACTTCACCTCCAGAAACTCAGAATGGTACAACAGCCTTGCAGAATGAGGCTTTGAGCAGGCTGGAATGTAACTGAGTCCTGGTGAGGATACGTACTGATGGGGGTACATCCTAGTGGGCATATAGTCTTGCTGTCATATTGTCTTGAGAGCTTTGAATACAAAATTGTACGAGGGCATGTGGTGGGTGCAGAGGTCAAAAGCACAGGTTTCCAGCCTGCACAACATAGTGAGATCCTGCCTCTGCAAAAGATGAAAAAATTAGCTGGGTGTGGTGGTGCACATTGTAGCTGTAGTTCCAGCTACTCAGGAGGCTGAGGCGGGAGGATTACTTGAGCCCAACAGGTCAAAGCTGCAGTGAGCCACTATTACACGATTGCACTCCAGCCTGGGCAACAGAGCAGAGACCCTATCAAAAAAACCAAAAATTAAAAAAAAAAATGAAAACACACAGGCTTTGGAGTCAGAGAGACCTGGGTTTATGCCTCAACTCTGTCTGTCCCTAGCTGAGCACCCTTGGGCTGGTTGCTGACCCTCTCTGTATCTCAGTTTCCTCACTGGTAAAATGGGTCTAATAATACCCACTTCATAGGATTATTGTGACAATTGTAGGGAAAAAGTATGGAGTGCACTGTATGGAGGTCCAGGCACATAGGAAGCTTTCAATAAATGTGATTGTCCTAGAAAGGTGAATAACGGGCAATTTCTTTTTTTTTTTTTTTAGATGGAGTCTAGCTTTGTCGCCCAGGCTGGAGTGCGCGATCTCGGTTCACTGCAACCTCTGCCTCCCAGGTTCAAGCGAGTCTCCTGCCTCAGCCTCCTGAGTAGCTGGGACTACAGGCGCCCGCCACCATGCCCAGCTAATTTTTTTGTGTTTTTGGTAGAGATGAGGTTTCACTCTGTTGGCCAGGCTGGTCTCGAACTCCTGACCTCGTGATCCACCCGCCTCAGCCTCGCAAAGTGCTGGGATTACAGGCATGAGCCACCATACCTGGCCCAACGGGTGATCTTTCATTCTATTTCTTTCTTTCTTTTTTTTTTTTTTGGAGGTAGAGTCTCTTTAAAAATTCTATTTCTTTATACTATTTGATGCTAATTAAGGAATTACTTTTATGACCAGAAAAAACAGAGTATAAAGGGAGAAAAAAAAAAAAAACTATGCAACAAAGCATTTTTCAAATAGATCCTAGAAGGTACAAGTACCTGTGAGGTAATTCTGAGGATCTGGGAGTCCTCACAGATGTTATCCCCACTATCAGAGGGTAGACAGGATGTTGCCAGGTCACAGGGCAAAGGAAAGAGCTTAAGCTGGGAAGCAGGTACCAAAACCTGTGGTCCTAACCTGTGCCCTGGGGCCAGCATTTGGTGTTTCTCTTTATATTGCCCTGTGGTTATGCATGGTACATGCTATCTTCTGGCAGGAAAGCCAACCAAAGAAAACGAAAACCAACTCATAATTTCCACTAGACTTGTTGTTGTTGTTGTTGTTGTTGTTGTTGTTGTTGTTGTTGAGACAGGGTCTCAATCTGTTGCCCAGACTAGAGTGCGGTGGTGCAATCTCGGCTCACTGCAGCCTCCACCTAGGTTCAAGCAATTCTTGTGCCTCAGCTTCCCAAGTAGCTGGAATTACAGGTGCATACCACCATGCCTGGCTAACTTTTGTATTTTTAGTAGAGACAGGATTTTGCCATGTTGGCCAGGCTGGTCTCAAACTTCTGTCCACAAGTGATCTGTTTGCCCCAGTCACCCAAAGTGCTGGGATTACAGGGATGAACTGCTGTACTGCTGTGCCCAGCCTCCACTAGACTTTAACCGAAATAAAAACATCTCAGTTCAGGCAGGGCTCTCAAATCTACAGTCTTTCATGATGAAGGAGCCAAGTTTGGGTTCCCTATTCCTGAGTTAAATAAAAAGTAATGCTGAACTTTTCGTTTTTGTTTTTTTGTTTTTTTTGGTTTTTTTTGAGACAGAGTCTCACTCTGTTGTCCAGGCTGGAGTGCAGTGGTGTGATCTCGGCTCACTGCAACCTCCGCCTCCTGGGTTTGAGCAATTCTCTGCCTCAGCCTCCCGAGTAGCTGGGATTACCAGCACCTGCCACCACGTCCAGCTAATTTTTTTTTATTTTTAGTAGAGACAGGGGTTTCACCATGTTGGTCAGGCTGGTCTTGAACTCCTGACCTCGTGATCCACCCGTGTTGACCTCCCAAAGTGCTGGGATTACCTCCAAACAAAAATAAAAAGAAACAGAATAAATAGAATAAAAGAAGACACCTGGCCTTCTTTTAGGTTCTTTAAGACATGAGAAGGTAGAGAAAGCTACTGAGATAGGAATTATCTGGGGGAAAGGGGATCTTAGAACCTTATTTTTGAAAGGGCCTGTGGTAGGCTACAAATTGGTCCCCCAATAGAGATCCACATTCTTATCACCAAAACCTGTGAGTGTTAACTTACTTGTTTTTTTCCCCTCTCTCTCTTATTACCCACGAGAATGTTAATTTAAATGGCAAAAGTAAATAAATAAATAAATAATATTTATGTAGATGTGGTCATGTTTAGGATTTTGAGATGGGGACACTATTCTGGATTATCTGGGTAGGTCCTAAATGCAACCCCATATATCCTTATGAGGGAGGCAGAGAAAGATCTGATGCACAGATGAGAAGGTGATGTGAAGCTGGAGCAGAGACAGATTTGAAGATGCTACTCTTAAAGATTGGAGTGATGCAACCTTAAGCCAAGAAATGCAGGAAGTTGCCAGAGCTGGAAGAGACAAGGAACGGATTCTGCCTTAGAGCTTCCAGAGGAAACAGGGCCCTGCCAGCACCTTGGTTTCAACCCAGTGATACTGATTTTAGACTTCCAGCCTCCAGAACTGTGAAAGACTAAATATTCCTGTTGTTCAAAGCCCCCTAGTTTGTACTGCTTTGTTATGGCAGCCCAGGAAAATAACACAGAGTCCCTTAGAGTTCATTTAGTCCAAGGTATGGGTTTTTTTGTTTGTTTGTTTTGAGACAGGCTCTCCCTCTGTTGCCCAGGCTGAAGTACAGTGATGCAGTCATGGCTCACTGAAGCCTCGACCTCCCAGGCTCAAGCAATCCTCCCACCTCAGCCTCTCAAGTAGCTGGGACCACAGATGGGCACCACCATGCCCAGCTAATTTTGTTTTGTTTTTCGTAAAGACAGGGTCCCAGTATGTTACCCAGGCTGGTCTCAAACTCCTGGGCTCAAGCAATCCTCCTCAGCCTCCCAAAGTGTTGGGATTACAGGCATGAACCACCATGCTCAATCTCGAATGCTTTTCTTAGCACCAAAATAATTACTTTTCAAATGAAATTATTGCCTATAGAAACAACAGAGGAGTGATGATTGAAAAAGGAGGTCCAGATCCCCACCTGCTAAATCCCCTCAATGGTGGCTCTTGAAGCATCTCCCAGGACCTTCCACCAACAGCGTGTGAAAACACTTGTCTAGTTCCAACCTCATTGTACAGATGAATAACTTGAGCCTCTAGGGGCTGAGTGATTGGCTGAAGGCCTCCCTTAGCAGGCAGCAAGGGACATTTATGGGGAGGAAAGCAAGGCAAGTTACTCCCGCCTGCTCTCTCATCTTCCCTTGCCTGGTTTGGCCAAATCCCTGTCTCCCAAGCAAACAACTAAGAATATGTTGCTGTCTCTAGATGAATTTTGTTTTTAGCACTAGTTTCAGTTTTGAACAGGGACTGCCAACTGTGTCAAATATGGTGAGTCTCAAATGAAATATTTGCTCATGAAGAGCACAGACCTGGAGCAGGCTGTTAAGGCATCTTTGGAGATGAAAAACTATTGCCCGATTCCTCACCTCTATTTGCAAATTGAGTCTCATGGGTATGACTGCAACAGTGGGTGTGAGGAGGTGGGCAGGAATGAATAGCAAAGTTAAGCAGCTGTCAGTGAACCCGGAAATATGAATCCCTAAGTGGATCAAGAAGAGCCCAGTCAAGAGCACAGCTGAATGCCACATCACATTTTTCTTGTTGTTGTTAGATTTTAAAACACTTAAGGTCAGTTCTGCTAAAAGGCCTTTGTGGAGGATAAAGCAAAGGTTACAATAAAATATTACTCCCCTTTTCTCTCTGGCCTTGGTACTAACAGACAAGACATTAAAAGTCAGGTTCTCTTTCCTTCCCAAGCATAGTCAACACAGGATGGCATTTTCTTTTTCCTTCCTTCCTTCCCTTCCTTCCTTCCTTCCTTCCTTCCTTCCTTCCTTCCTTCCTTCCTTCCTTCCTTCCTTCCTCCCTCCCTCCCTCCCTTCCTTCCTTCCTCTCTCCCTCCCTTCCTTCCTTCCTCTCTCTCTTTCTCTCTCTCTCTCTTTGAGATGGAGTCTCACTCTGTCACCCAGGCTGGAGTGCAATGGTGTGATCTTGGCTCACTGCAACCTCCACCTCCCGAGTTCAAGCCATTCTCGTGCCTCAGCCTCCGGAGTAGCTGGGATTACAGGCGTGTGCCATCATGTCTGGCTAATTTTTGTATTTTTAGAGGAGACGAGGTTTCACCATGTTGGCCAGGCTGGTCTTGAACTCCTGACCTCAGATAATCCTCCTGCCTTAGCCTGCCAAAGTGCTGGGATTACAGACATGAGTCACCGTACCCGATAGGACGGCATTTTCAAAGGGAACTTTACAAGGAACTATGAGCAGCCCAATGGGGCATTAAACAAACAAGATCCAAACCCTCTCCAGGGGTTAAAAATGGCTGACCGTTTACCAAGCTGATTCAGAATTCACGACCGTTTAGATGCCTGTTTCCAGGGCCACTGGACTTATCCCTGCTACTTGACCAAGTGACACTGAGAGAAGTATTGCATCTGGAAAGAGGAAGGCCAGGGTGTGTTCTGAGAATGAATAAAATAATGGGAAGCCTAACCAAGACCAGTGGGTGAGCCAACAATGCCGGCTGCCTGCTCAAGGCTGCTGGGAGGGAACACTCAGTGCAGCAGATGGAACACAACTGGCAGGCAACAGCAAATGGCATTAGTGTGGCTTCCTTTGTTCCTTGGTGTTGCTAGCGAGCATGTCCTCTCTCCACTCTGGAGGCCACATGGTTCCACCCTCCCCAAACAGTAGGGAAGGATAAAGGTCCCTAGCTGCCACCTACTGCTGCTACAACTGAAGGAACAATGTGTCTTTTTAATTTATCATTTATTTATTTTTATTTATTTATTTATTTTTTGAGACAGGGTATGGCTCTGTTGCCCACACTGGAGTGCGGTGGCACCATCATGGCTCACTGCAGCCTCCACCTCCTGGGTTCAAGAGATCCTCCCACCTCAGCCTCCTGGGTAGCTGGGACTTCAGGCATGGACTGCCATGCCTGGATTTTTTTTTTTTCTTTTTCCGAGATGGAGTCTTGCTCTGTCGCCTAGGCTGGAGTGCAGTGGCACGATCTCTGCTCACTGCAACCTCCACCTCCCAAGTTCAAGCGATTCTCCTGTCTCAGCCTCTGGAGTAGCTGGAACTACAGTCGCTCACCAGCACTCCCAGCTAATTTTTATATATTTAGTAGAAATGGGGTTTCACCATCTTGACCAGGCTGGTCTCGAACTCCTGACCTCAGGTGATCCACCCGCCTCACCCTCCCAAAGTACTGGGATTACAGGTGTGAGCCACGATGCCCGGCCTATGCCCAGATAATTTTTAATTTTTTTTTTTATAGATACAAGTTGTTACCTGCTATGTTGCCCAGGCTGGGGGACAATATGTCTTTATGCAAAACACACCAGGCACTTCCAGAGTTGGCCAGCTTTCCCCAGAAAGGACCTTTCACAGACTTTTTCTTTCCATTTGTTTGTTTGTTTGTTTGTTTGGCTTTCGGGTAATGTTGCTTCTCAATTCATGATATCACCATCATTGGTCTGTGAGATTCTTCTCTGGCTGAATCAATCTATCCATCTCTCCAGTCCTTTTAATTACTGTTTTCCACTCCAATTCTCCTCCCCTCAGTGGCAGCCACTCAAGTGTGTGCTCTGTCAAAACTGTGTAGAGGTGTGTGTGTGTGTGTGTGTGTGTGTGTGTGTGTGTGTGTGTGTGTGTTTTCAGTAAACATAAGAGGTAGCAGCCTGGAGACTGTGTGTTCAGTCCCTTACTGGGTGCTTTTCCACTGAGCCCTGAGTGTGTTAACTATCCATGCTGCTGTGTGCTCCTGAGTTGCTTGTAACCACTCACTTGCTTCTCTTTTTCCCCAGTGGTGGACACCTGGATTGCCTCCAATTCTGTCTTAGCACAAGCACTGTACAATAAACATCCTTGCATGGGTCCCTATAGCAGGCTCAAGATGGACCCCCAAAGGTATCAAGTCCTAATGCTTGGAGCCTGTGAATGGTACCTTATATGGAAAAAGGGTCTTCACAGATGTGATCATGTTGAGGATTTTGAGATGGGGAGATTATCCTTGGTTTTCAGGGTGGGCTGGAAATGAAGTCACATGTTGTATTGGTTTCCTGTGGTTGCTGTATCAAAGTACTGTACCACAAATTTGGTGACTTAAAACAACAGAAATCTACTCTCTCACTGTTCTGGAGGCCAGAAGTCTGAAATCAAGGTGTCAGTAGGGCCACAGTGCCTCCGAATTCCTTCCTTGCCTCTTCTGGATTCTAGTGGACTCAGGTGTTCCTTGGTTTGTGGCAGCATCACTCCAACCTCTGCCTCATCTTCACATGGCCTTCCCTGTCTCTCTGTCCTTTTGTCCTCTTATAAGGACAGCAGAAATTGGATTAAGGGCCCCTCCTACTCCAGTATGACCTTATTTTAACGATTGACATCTTCAAAGACCCTATTTCCAAATAAGGTCACTTTCTGAGGTTCTAAGTGAACGTGAATTTGGGAGGACACTGTTCAGCCCACTACTATCGTATCCTTATAAAAGAGAGGCAGAGGTAGATTTGACACTCACACAGAGAAGGCAGAGTGAAGAGGGAGCAGAGAAAGATTTGAAGATGCTGGCCTTGAACATCAAAGTGATGCAGCCGCAGACCAGGGAAGGCTGACAGCCACCAGAAGCTAGAAGAAGCAAGGAGTGGTGATCCCCCAGAATCTCCTGAAAGAGCATGGCCCTGCTGACACCTGGGGTTCAGCGGAAGGATACTGATTTTGGACCTCTTGACTCCAGAAGTATCAGAGAATACATTTCTGTTGTTTTGAGCCATTGAGTTAGTGATACTTTGTCACAGCAGCCACAAGAAACTCAGTCCCTTTGTGGGCTTGCAGGATAATTTCTTGAGGTTATGCCCAGGAATGGGCTTACTGGGACACTGTGGGCACAGACACGATTTGGCTAAGTGCTACTAGGTGGCTCTCCAAAGCGCCTGAATCCATCTAGCAGGACTCCCAGCAGTGACACACAATGGTTCCTCTTTCTGCTTATTCTGGCCAACACTTGGCATCATACAGCTGATTTTTGCCAATCTGACATGTGTGTATCCTATGTCATTGTTGTCATTTGCATTTCTCCGATTACTAATGAATCTGGGATCCGAGCATCTCTTCACATACTTATTCGCCAGCCTTTTCAGTTTCTTCTCCTGAGAATTGCCTATGCATATGCTTTGCTCACTTTCCTGTTGGGTCTTTTTCTTGTTGTTTTGCAGAATGTTCTTGTATATTTTATCCATTAATCTCCTGTTGCTTTTAAACAGCAAATATCTTCTCCCCATCTGTTGTCTGTCTGTTAATTCTATCTGTGCTGTCCTTCATGGAAAGGAATCCTTAATTTTGCTGTAATCAAACCTAATTTGAGTGCTCATTTCAGCAGTGCGTATACTAAAGTTGGAACTATATAGATAAGATTAGCATGGCCCCTGCACAAGTTCACAAAGTGTTCCATATAATTAAAACAAATGAAATACAATAGCAAATCTAATTCAAGGCTCACAACAGAAGGGTGGATGGGTCAGGGACTATTGTGGAAACAGAGTAAGTGCTACTGTGTGTGTGTGTGTGTGTGTGTGTGTTGTGCATGCGTGCAACCTCTAACTGAATGTCAACCCCCAGGGATGGGTCCATTGCCCAAACTTTAGGCTTAACTGCTCCCCTGCTCCCTGCACTAACACATACAGTTCAGTACAGCAGTTCTCAGACATCCCTATGCACTAGAATCACCCCAAAGGCTTGCTAAAACCCAGATTCCTGGGTGCCACCCCCAGAGTTGCTGAGTCAGCAAATCTGGAGTGGGGGCCCAAGGATCTGTGTCACAGATAAGCTCCCAGTGACACTGATGTTAGTGACCCAGAGGATCACTTGGATAACCACCCTAGAGTACACAGGGAATGCCAGCATGTTGCTGAGGCTCTGAAGAAATAGAAAGTATGGCTGCTTGTCAGCTGACCAAGCAGCACCAGGAAGACAGAGGAAGATAGGAAAGTCACTTGTAATCACTGAATGCCAGTGCTAAAAGGCACCCCTGGGGCCACAAAAGCCAAAATATTTGACAGAGGTCAAAATGAGACCCAAAGGGCGTCAGTTGCCTGACCAAGGTCACACAATTAAGTGGTGGCTGAGATCCAGTGTGGTGGCTCATACCTGTAATCCCACACTTTGGGAGGCTGAGGTGGGAGGATTCCTTGAGCCCAGGGCTTTGAGACCAGCCTGGGCAGCATAGGAAGACCCCATCAATCAATCAATCAATCAATCAATGATGGCCAAGGCCAGACTGCCTGGTATCAATGCTATTTTCTCTTCACATTCCCCACCCTAGTTATCCTGAGGGACACATGCGTGCCCCTCCACCGCTTGAGGACTTGCTTTGAAATGGTGGAGGGGCGCCCTTGACAGTCACCTGGTAGTATTTCCCACCAGCACAACCTTTATCACAGCTTGTCCAGCAGAAAGAAGCCAAGCAGTACCTAGAATGCATTCGTGTGACATGCAGCCCTGCCATCCCTCATTCCTTCCTTTTTGGGCATTCTGAGCAGCACTGGGGGCCATTGGGTGTGTATAGGAAGGGAGCGTGGAGTGGCGGATAGGGAGGCGTAGACCGATCCGCCCTAACACCCCAGAAGATTCTGTCTCTGCTTGGTTCTGTCACTCACACTGGCAGTAGGCTTCCTGGGGCCAGGACAAGGGGTTCCTCCTCATGCCCACTGGCCCTGTATTTGGGACCTAATGCCTCTCACCACCCCCCAGGCAAGAGGGCAGGAGAGCAGGAGGGGAAGGGGACTTGATCCTGGCCTCCTCCTCCATCTGGCAAAGGAGATAGCAAACTTTCTGGGCTGGTAGTGAAGAAGAGGGAAGGCTAAAGCCAGGGGAAGCAATCCCTATGCTATGCAGCTCAGCTAGGGGACAGGGCCCCTCCAAGAGAGGAGACTGGCTGGGGAGGAAGGGAAATAGAGAGAGGAGTCGGAGCCTTGAACTGCAGCCTTGAACTCCTGGGCTTCAGTGATCCTCCTGGCTCAGCCTCCCGAGTACCTGGGACTACAGGCACACACAACCGTGCCTGGCTAATTTTTTTTTTTTTGAGAGATGAGGTCATACTATGTTGCCCAGGCTGGTCTCCAACTCTTAGCCTCAAGTGATCCTTCCATCTCAGCTTCCCAAAGCACTGGAAATACAGGCATGAGCCATGGCACCCAGCCTTTCCACCCCACCTTGCATTCTTCCTCTTACCTTTCAGTTCTGGAAGTCCAGCCTCTCCACTTTTCAGCAAAACATCAGCAGGCTGGGGAGATTGGCAGGGCATTCAGAGACCCCAGTGCCATGGGTTACCTACCATGCCAATCAGACCTTCCACTACTCACTGGGCCACTGGGCACCCAATTGCACCAAGCCCCACTGGCCTTGGGGCCGCAGAGTGGAGTCAGGCATAGGCCCTGCCAGCTGGGCTCAGGCCTCAGTGCTTGGCCACTCTCAAAGCGCTACTTCGAAACTTTACCCTCACTGTGGGTCTTTCCGAGGCCTTTGCATCAAATATCGGGGAATGGGCCAAGGAAAAGGGGCAGGAGGACATGGCCAGGAGTGTCCCTTAAGCCCTTTGGCCTGCCAGCCTCTCGTCTCTTAGGCTGCCCTGGCCATCCATGGCCTCAGCAGCTGCCACCACCACTTGTCCCTGAGCTCACAGGATCTCATGTATAACCTCACATGTTCCTCACAGGCTTTCATTCCTTCATCCAAATGAATTTATTGAGTCCTCACAATTAGCCAGGCACTGAGCTGAGCCCTGGGGTATTCATAGGCCCTGCCCACAGGGCGCTGCTATGAACCAACCCCTCATTTCCACAGTGGGGATGGTGCTGGCATCACTCCAGCATTCCTGAGTTTCCCCACGCCCCGGCTCTGGCTCCCCCAGTGCTGCTTTTACCAGATTTCCTGGGAGCTGGCTCTGGGCAGTCTCTCTTTCAAAAAGCTGTCAGCTCAGCTGGACCTCTGGCCTTCGGCATATGCTCCAGTCCCAGCCAGAGAGGAGGGCATTGCCCTTCCCCTGCCAGCAAGTCCTCCAGCCCTGCCAAAAGCCCCACCTTGAACCCCAGGTCCCCACACATGTGCCCTCCCTTCCTTACCACCCCAGCTACTGCCACACACCAACTCTACCCACTCCCAGCTGGCTACATGTCCACACCTTGCCATGCCCTCATCTCCCCCCAGGCCTCAAGTGTCTGGCCAGGCCCTGTCCTTGCCCCCTGCCCCAGACCTAGCCCTCTGACCAGTCATCTTGCTAGCAGCTCATGCTGCTCACCGCTTGCTGTCTCCTTGGCTTCCAGATTTTCCTCCTCCCTCCCTGGCTACTGCTTCTCCTGGTCTCATTCAGACTCATCCTCCTTAACCTCTTCCTCACGAGTTGACATCCAAATACCAAATGAGAGGGAGGATGTGGGGACATAGGAACCCTCAGACACTGCCGGTGGGAATGCAAAATGGTGCAGCTGCTATGGAAAACAGTTCGGTTCCTCAAAAGGTTGAACATATAATTACCATATGACCCAGTAATTCCATTCCAGAGTATATACCCAAAAGAACTGAAAACAGGGACTCAGGAGTTGTATACCAAAACAGGAACTGCACACAAATTTCATTCAGCATTATTCACAATAGCCAGAAGGTAGAAACAATGCAAATGTCTATCAACAGGTGAATGAATAAGCAAAAGGTAGTCTAGCCATACAATGGAACATTATTCAGCCATAAGAAAAATGAAGGCCGGGTGCAGTGGCTGCTTGTAAACCCAGAGCTTTGGGAGGCCAAGACAGGAAGATCACTCAAGTCCAGGAGCTTGAGATCACCTTGAGCAACCGAGTAAGACCCCATCTCTACAAAAACTTTTTTTTTTTTTTTGAGATGGAGTTTCGCTGTTGTCGCCCAAGCTGGAGTGCAGTGGCACGATCTCGGCTCACCACAACCTCTGCCTCCCGGGTTCAATCACTTCTCCTGCCTCAGCCTCTTGAGTAGCTGGGATTACAGACACACGCCACCACGCCCAGCTAATTTTCTTTGTATTTTTAGTAAAGATGGCATTTCACCATGTTGACCAGGCTGGACTCGAACTCCTGACCTTGTGATCTGCCCGTCTTGGCCTCCCAAAGTGCTAGGATTACAGGTGTAAGCTACTGCACTCGGCCTTACAAAAACATTTTTGAAAATATTAAATAAATAAAATTAGCTGGACATCATTTTATGTGCCTGTAGTCCCAGCTACTCAGGAGGCTGAGGTGGGAGGATCACTCTAGCCCAAGAGTTTGAGGCTGCAATGAGCTATGATCACACCACTGCACTCCAGCTTAGGCAACAGAGTGAGGTCCTGTCTCAAAAAAAAGAGAAGAAGAAGAATGAAGTACCAACTCATGCTACAACATGGATAGGCCTTGAAAACATTACACTAAGTGAAAGAAGCCACATGAAAGGACAAATACGGTCTGATTCCATTTCTACGAAATGTACAGAATGGGAAATCCATAGAGATGGAAAGTAGATGAATGGGTGCCAGGGACTGGGAGAGTGAGAATGGGAAGTGACTGCTTCATGGGTACAGGGTCTCTTTTTGGGATAATGGAAAAGTTCTGGAACTAGATAGAGGTGATGGTTGCACAACATTGTAACTGTACTAAAAGTCATTGAATTTTACACATTGAAATGCTAACTTTCTTATGTGTATTTTACCACACACACACACACACACACACAAAAGCCAGCATTTGTTCCCTTTTGTCCTTGGCCATTCTACACTCTTACTCTGCCTTCAGAGTCCAGCTCCA
Source organism: Papio anubis (assembly GCF_008728515.1). NCBI lineage: Eukaryota > Metazoa > Chordata > Mammalia > Primates > Cercopithecidae > Papio > Papio anubis. Next base: position 4,354,476 of record NC_044996.1, on the reverse strand, counting down.
TTCTTAGTGCCACTCCTACAACCTTGTCTCCTGTCCCCACAAGGCCAGGCTAGCTTTCTTCTGCTCCCCTCTGTCCTCTGTCCTTCCATCCTGCTCTTAGGGGCCTGGGGCATGGTCCAGTTTCTTTCTGCATCCCCAGTGCCTGAAATAGACCTGAAATACAACAGGCGCTTAACATCTATTTGGCCCAAAAGTGAACGAACAAATGAGTCACGTCCTAACCCTTCGTGTTCAGATGGAGAAAGTGAGGGCCAGCAGAGGGGAAGTGACTTACTCAAGGTCTCAGGCTGGCCAGTGGTAGACTGGAGACTAGAAGTCTTGGCCCCAGCCGCTCCACAGGAGCCTCTTCTATCCTAACATGTCCCTGCCTTCTCACTCCTCAGCATCTTTTCCAGCCTGGCTGCCCTCAAGGGTTCCCATCTCTTGTCCCTGGCTGCTTCTGGAGCCTTGAACCAAATGAGCTCTGGGGGCTTGGCAGTCTGGAAACCCTGAAGTCAGTGTGCCCTCCTCACATGACCCCACTTGCTTCTGGTGATTGCACACAAAGGAAACCTGCAGAACCCAAAGGCAACTGGGGAATAGCCCCTGGCACCAGTAAAGCCAAGCCATTCCTCAGACAATGCTCCCTCCATGGGAAAACTGCTGGAAACAGGTGGAAAGAGAAGCCTGATAGTGTCTGCTATCCATTTGGCTCCTAAGGACTGAGTGACCTGTCTCTGCCCAATGCTTTTAGCATCACTCATGCTGCTGCAGGCATGCTCCATTCTGTCCCCAGTGGGAGGAGGCTAGCAGGCAAAACACTGCCTGATGTTTGTGAAGTTCACAGAGCACAACTGTGCACCAGCACCACTGTGCTCTAGTCTTCCCTCGTTTGCAGAAATGACACAGGTATTGAAACTCACAGAGAGGTCCCAGGAGCAGGCTAGAGGATGAGGACCTCTAAGGGCAAACAGGAACAGGTCCTGGAAGGGCCAGAGCTCAACCCAAGGGTGGGTAGAAGGCCAGCCTGGACTTTTCAGGCCATCTCGTTCTCCGTAGGAGAGACCAAGGTGTGAACAACAAAGAAAACAACAAAGAAAAGAATTCTGGGGGCTGGGCACAGTGGCTCATGCCTGTGATCCCGGGATTTTTGGAGGTTGAGGTGGAGGATTGCTTGAGCTCAGGAGACTAGCCTGGGCAACATGGGGAAACTCTGTTTCTACAAAAAAAAAAAAAAAGAAGAAAAAGAAAACAAAAGAAAAAAAAATTGCCGGACATGGTAATGCATGCCTGTAGTCACAGCTACTTGGGAGGGTGAGGTGGCAGGATCACCTGAGGCTAGGAGCTTGAGGCTACGCTGAGCTGTGTTCACGCCACTGCACTCCAGCCTGGGTGACAGAGGGAGACCCCATCTCAAAAAAAAGAAAGAAAGAAAAAGAAAGAAAGAAAGAAAGAAAATAAAAACCCAGGAATTCCAGGAGGTGCCAAAGAGCCAATCTCATGTCACTTTGCAAAACTATCTGACTTTACCGCTGCATTTCTTCTCCAGGGCCACTGCGCCCCAGGTGTGCTCAGCCCCTGAGGAAGGAGCCCTGGCCCAGGAGTCCACGGGCAGCCTCTCCTCGTCACTGTGCCAAGAGGGAGTGATATGGGTTTCTGTGCTTCGGCTCACATGTCGTGGAGAAGCAGAGGGAAAGCCAATAACAGGTCAGAGCTGTGGCTGTGTGCCCAAGGAAGCCCCCACTCTAGCCTCTCTACTCAGGGCGGCAGGAGAGCTCTGAGGGGCCTGAAGTGCTGGGGCCACTTTACTGACAGCTAGAGGAGCCCACAGGGCTTGAAAGACTCCTGCAGTTCTCCCACAAACCTACATTTCACGATTAGAGATGTGATCCTTTGAGTTGAACGTTGCCCTCTTTCCTCTGTTTTTTTTTTGTTTGTTTTTGTTTTTGTTTTTTTGAGACAGGGTCTCACTCTGTCACCCAAACTGGAGTGCAGAGACATGATCTAGGTTCACTGTAACCTCTGCCTCCTGGGCTCAAGAGATCTTCCCACCTCAGCCTCCCGAGTAGCTGGGACTACAGGTGCACACCACCATGCCCAGCTAATATTTTATATCTTTTTTGGTAGAGATGGGGTCTCACCATGTTGCCCAAGCTGGTCTCAAACTCCTGGGTTCAAGTGATCCACCCACCTTGGTCTCCGAAAGTGCTAGGATTACAGACATGAGCTGCTGCACCTGGGCCCTTCCTCCTTTTAAGCTCGATAGTAATATTTCTAATAATGCTTGGCATTTGTACAACACTAGCCACCCCTCCTTCATGCTGTCATTGCTGTAGTACCTGGAGGTAGGCAGGGCAGGGATTATGAATCTTACTTTAGAGAAACCAAGGTCCAGAGAGGGCAATGGACTTGCACTAAGAGACCCAGCTAGCCCAGTACTCTTGACTTGGGACTTATCTGTCTCTACCCCTGCAGTCCACAACTGATTGTAACATCTTCTTTCCCCAATACAGGAACAAGCACACAACTAACTCCAAAACAAACCCTTTCTTGGTGGCCTAGAATCCGCATGGAGGCAACTGGGTTTAGAGTTTAAGAGTCCAAACCACAATTCATTCAGCTAGCCTACAAACATCTTCTGGAATACCTCTTGTGAGGTGGGTCCCAGGCTAGGTACTTGAGGGCTGTGGGGTGGCTAATAATGGCTTCTAATCCCTGAATCCTGTGAATGCTAGTTTATGTAACAAAAAGGTCATTGTGGATGTGGTTAAATTAAAGACCTTGATATGGGGAGATTGTCTTGGATGATCCAAGTGGGCCTTAGATGCTATCATATGTATCCCCATAAACAAGGAGATTTGATGACACATACAAACACAGAGGAGAGGACCATGTGAAGATGGAGGCAGAAATTGGAGTGATGTGGCCACAAGCCAAGGAATGCATGGACCCACCAAAGCTGGGAGAGGCAGGAAGGAGTCACTTCTAAAGCCTCCAGAGGAAGTGAGGTCCTCCAACACCTTGATTTTGGACTTCTGCCCCCAGAACTAGGGGAGAATAAATTTCTGTCATTTTTCGGCACTAAGTTTGTGGTAATTTGTCACAGTAGCTACAAGAACAAGGACCAGACTCTGACCTTGAGGAACACCTAGTGAGTTAATCTGATAAATGCCACATCGGGGGCATGAGTGCCCGAATGTAGTCCCTCTTTCATGATCCAGGAATACTATCCTGGGACCAGGGGGATTCTGAGAGGACAGCATCTGCTTTTAACACATGAGAAACCCAAAGCTGACTCTCCCCTGGGTGGAGATCTGGATTTCCTGTAACACAGCTTCTGGCCATGCCCCCTACCTTCCACTCCGGTTTCAAGATCACAGGTGAGTATAAAGAACAGATTGATTACCATTCCCAGGGACATTTGCCAGTTAACAGGTGCTAAAGTCTCAGGTCAAAGAACTGAGCCTAATGAAGAAAATTCAGGTCCCTGAAATTCTCTCATCATCAACGTAGCTGAGATGGACCATAATCAAGAGTGATGAGGTAAGGGACTCATTCCCCACTCCATTCTTCCATGGGTTGTCCAGTGTTGCTTGGGATGGAGAGAGGGAGGCTGGATGTGGTGGCTCATGCCTGTAATATGAGCACTTTGTGAAGCCAAGGTGGGAATATCGCTTGAGCGCAAGAGTTCAAAACCAGCCTGGGCTCCAGGTGGGCCAGCACCTCCCCACTGGCCAATTCCTGGTCACCCGGAACACACACACACACACACACACGCACACACTGGCTTGTGTACCCCAGGGGCTCTTCTCTTTAGCTCCATGAAGCCTGCCAGCTTTGAACTGGGGGAGGGGAAAGAAGGGAGCCTAGGTGAAAGCCAGATAGCTTTGGGGGTGATGGAGGTAGAAGTGAGGACTTGGGCTCTTTTCTCAGTTCCCTTCCAGGTAAAAGGGGATTACTGTGGCAGTGGTCCAAAGCTACGACAGCCAGAAGCTTCTAAGGGTTCTTGGAGCCAGCCTCCTGTGCAGCCTAGCAGCCATGGCAGAGGCTACTGGTCGAGTAATAATCAGAACAATGGTTCCCAGTTACTTGCTCCTCACTATGTACTCATTAATGTACTGAGTAGTTAGCAGGTGTTTTTTTTAAAATTTAATTTTTTTTTTTTTTTTTTTTGAGACGGAGTCTCGCTCTGTCGCCCAGGCTGGAGTGCAGTGGCCGGATCTCAGCTCACTGCAAGCTCTGCCTCCCGGGTTCATGCCCTTCTCCTGCCTCAGCCTCCCGAGTAGCTGGGATTACAGGCGCCCGCCACCTCGCCCGGCTAATTTTTTTTTGTATTTTTAGTAGAGACGGGATTTCACCGTGTTAGCCAGGGTGGTCTCAATCTCCTGACCTCATGATCTGCCCGTCTCGGCTCCCAAAGTGCTGGGATTACAGGCTTGAGCCACTGCGCCTGGCCTAATTTTTTTTTTTTTTTTTTTTAAGACAGGGCCTCATTCATTGTCCAGGCTGGAGTGCAGTGGCGCGATCCTGGCTCACTGCAACACCTGCCTCCCCAGTTCAAGCGATTCTCCTGCCTCAGCCTCCCCAGTAGCTGCGATTACAGGCGTCAGCTACCATGCAGAGCTAATTTTTGTATTTTTAGTAGAGATGGGGTTTCAACAAGTTGGCCAGGCTGGTCTCAAACTCCTAACCTCAGATGATCCGCCCGCCTTGGCTTCGCAAACTGTTGGGATTACAGGCGTGAGCCATCATGCCCGGCCTGCAGGTGTTATTTCTTTGGTGATTTCTATTATCATTCCCATTTTATAGATGGGGAACCTGAGGCACAGAGAAGCTAGGTAACATCTCCAAGGTCATACAACTAGGCAGGGGTAGGAGGCTGCCAGCTCCAACCAGAAAGCTCCTTGAACAAGAAAGCTCCTAAAACTCCTAAAGCTCCAATCAGAAAACCAACAGGCCAGCAGACTAGCTAACCATCCTTCCCCCATCAAGATGTCACCAGCTGGAGTTGACTGGGGAGGTGGAAGTGAAGCAGAAGTCCTCATCTTCACAACTCTGTCCCTTTCCCTGAAGTGAAAGAACAGGCACCAGTCTCCCAGGAGCCCTTGCTGGTTTCAGAGAGTCTTTTCTCCTTCCTGCTGAGGGACTCCTGGAAGCTGGGCAGAGGGGAAAGCCTCTGGGCCACAAGAACTGAGGACAATAAAAAGGTCAATAGTGGGCCCCCTGGCAGAAAGGAGACTGAGGGGCAAGGAGCCAAGTGTTGTGTACAGAGAGTGGGGTCTGGATGAAGGTGGGTTGGGGAAGTAGGGAGAGAGGAAAGCCCAGAAGGACTTGTCTTGAAGATTTAAGTTTCTTACCAACCTGAACTGCACTACTGGAGTGGTAGAGTCCAGACCAATGGCCAAAAACATGGGCTCTGGGGCCAGAGAGTCTGGCCCAGCTCCATCACTTACTAGCAATATGACCTTGGGCATGGCACTTCAACTCTCTGTTTGATTCCTTGGCCATAAAACTGGAGTGCCCCTAACATCTACTGCGGGGGACTACAGTGAAAATCAGGGATGGTGGATGTGACACCCTCAGGGCAGTGCCTGCCCCGTACTAGATGCCCCACTGCAATTAGCTGCTATTACTCTTTGGTCCTAACCTCAGTTGCTGTGGACAGCTGAATACTGTCTCCTAAAAGATGTCCATGTCCCAATCCCTAGAACCCATGAATATATATGTGATCTTATATGACAAAAAGGACTGTGCAGATGTGATTAAGTTAAGGATCTTGACAAGAGGAGAGTGTCCTGTATTATCCAAGTGGGACTACACTAATAACAACGGTCTTAAATAGGGAAGAGGGAGGTAGGAGGTCAGAGAGAAGATGTGATGACACCAGGCAAGCAGAGTTCAAAGTGATGCAGCACAAACCAAAGAATGCAGGTGGCCTCTACAAGCTGGAAAGACAAAGGAATAGATTCTTCCCTGGAGCCTCCAGAAGAAACACAGCCCTGCTGACTAACGCCTTTACTTTAGCCCAGTGAAACCCATTTCAGACTTCTGACCTCCAGAGCTATAAGGTAATGTATGTGTGTCGCTTAAAGCCACTAAGTTTGTAGCGGTTTGTTCAACCAGTGATAGGAAGCTAATACAGTTGCTTTTCTATAGGTGCGAGTTTCCCAGCTGAGCCCGTTACTTTCCCAAGCCTGATGTCCTCCTTCTCCTTGGGGTACTTCCCTTCCTGTGCAGATTTCTGTCCCAGGGCCTGACAATTTGGGGAGCTGATGAGGTGTGATTCCCAGACCAGCAGCATCAGCATCACGTGGGGACTTGTAAGACACATGAATGCTCTGGCCCCATCCCAGACCTATTGAATCAGAAACTCTGGTCTGACACCCAGAAATCTGCATTTGAACAAGCCCTCTATGGGATGTTGATGCATACTCAAGTTTGACAACTACTGAGCTCATTTATTTGCATGTCTGCCTCCCTCTCTATAAAGCAGGTAGGGATTACTGCTGCCCAGGGTCACCCTTGGCCAGGAGAGGGACCTCCCTCTATATGTCCGAGTATCTCTGTCCCAGTAACTCTTGGGCCACATTGCCATTCTCTGCTTGTATATCTTTCCCACTAGACTGTGAGTTCTGCTGGGGCAGAGGCTGTTTGTTGTTGTTGTTGTTGTTTGTTTTGTTTTGTTTTTGAGACAGAATCTCGCTCTATCGCCAGGCTGGAGTGCAGTGGTGCGATCTTGGCTCACTGCAACCTCTGCTTCCCGGGTGCAAGCAGTTCTCCTGCCTCAGCCTCCTGAGTAGCTGGGATTACAGGCACGTGCCACCACGCCCAGCTAATTTTTGTATGTTTAGTAGAGACGGAGTTTCACCATGTTGGTCAGGCTGGTCTCGAACTCCTGACCTCATGATCCGCCCACCTTGGCCTCCTAAAGTGCTTGGATTACAGGCATGAGCCAATGCGCCCGGCCTGAGGCTGTGTTTTCTTGTTCAAGGTTGTATGTATTCTCAGCATCTGAGTGCTTAGTAAATGCTCAGTCAAGAGTATCTTACTGACTGAATGAATGAATGAAAGGTGTTCCCCTGCTGCTAGAGAGACACATGTGCCTAGCTGCTCCTGGATTTCCTGTCACCTGGCAGTGAGATTTAAAGGCCTGGTCAAAGGAGTGTGTATTTTTTAAACACTCTTTAGGTGTCGTGTTGTGTTTTGTTTTGTTTTTTTTTAAAAAAAAAAAAAAAACTCCATCCTGTTCCCCTTTTAACCTAGGGACCAACTTTTCTTCCTCATGGCTTTGTGAACACCATATTCTTCACCCAGACCACCGAATCTGCCTGCTTCCCAGCTTATGAGGACACCCAGGTGGTCCAGCAAGGATAGCCACAGTGACTGTGGAGAGAAGCATAACTGGAATAGTGATCATGCCTCCAGGTTGCATGCAAGACCAGAGCAACCACAGCAAACCAAGGTCAGGGCCAGAGCTGCTACTTCACCTTATATCCCCGTGGCACCTGTCCAGGGCCTCTCACTGGGGTCCTGCTGGGAAATGTGCATTGAATCGAATTGACAGTAATTACCACTGGCTTCAGGACCGACACAGTGAGAGTTGGCCCTGTCTGCTGGGCCCTCCCCTGCAGCTCTCCTCGGGACCTGGGAACACCCTGAGCTCCACCCCTACGCTGTACAGATCAATGAATCGACTGCCCAAGTAAGCTAAATGGGTTATGACATGGCTTTCAAAGTCAACAACAAATAATCGCTGACTGCTAACAGTCTGTAAAGCACACACTTATGAAGAAGACAGCCAGATTATTCCAACAGGACCCGAAGCAGCCTGTTGCTTCCAAGGCGGTCCTGTGATCTCTGTTATGCTGGGTCCCCTGCCTTACTCCAGATGTGCTAGGTTAAAAGGCCTATGGTGCTTTGGGTGCTTCTGATGACGAGCCTGGAGGATAGTGCCATGCAGGAGCCAGAAAGAGGACCAGGCTCTCGGGGCCAGCCCTCTGCTCAGGCTCCAGCCACGGCTGGCATGAGCACTCCAAGCAGGCAAGCAGACCTCTACCAGAGTTCTGAGGCTTCACAGGATGGTGGAGGCAGAGCAGTTAGGGGCCACCTCCAGGCTCTAGACAGAGGAGGGAATGGGGTGGGAAGAGTAGCCAAGGCACCAAGGCATACCAGGCTGGGTCAGGGCCTGCCACAGAGTGTCACATGTACTCATGGATGACATGACTATTCTTGTTGCTGTTGCCATACACTGTTACATTGCTTCTAGGAATGGCTTCATCTTCTCTTCACTGCCTAGGTAGGAGTTAGGATAGAGCGGCATCATCAATAACTAATTCTGGGCCACCATAGGGTGCTCCCTTTAGGAAAACTGGGACATGAACCACTGGGGTCCAGTGATATGAAAGTGGGTAATCCTGTTGAAATTGTCAATGGTAGAAAGGAAAGTTTGAGATGGGAATTACATGCAACCCTTCAGGAACATCTGAATCCTCAGAGCCTCCTGCAAATCATGGTTGCCTGCGTGGAGGAGAGGGTGTTTAAAGACCATTAGAGAAATCCATAGGGTTGAATAGGGCCCATATGGATGAGCAGGTGACCAGCTCAGGCTTCCTTCAGGTGGGGGAGGTTGGGGATCTTCACGCTAGATGATCTCCCAGGTGATTCCAGCATTTGCTGGAGCTTACAGAAAACAGTCAATCCAGCAATCCCAGCAGGTTACTGGCCAGGACCAGCCATGGATCCTACTCTGCCAGGGTGAGCCGCTGTCCAGGACATGATCTTGCTTGTCTCCCCTCCTTCCTTCCCCCTCTTCCCTTTGCCTCCTGCCCTGGCTCTTCTTTTTCTGCCCCACACTCCCACCACCTCAACTGTCTCACACCCAGGTCTCCGCCAGGGACGCCACATTGTCTGCCACTTGGAGAGCTCCCTGCTTCTTCTGACCTTGATGAGTTTTCCCCTGTACAGTGCCTCTTCTGAATTCTGGACCTTCATCTACCCGGTGCAGAGGCTTCTCTTTGAGATCCCACTGTCACCTCCATATCAAAAACACCCTCCCTTCAGCTCCCTCTGCCTTCCCCTCCCCCAGCAGCTCTCTCCCAGTCTCTCTTAGTCTCTGCCTAAGGCCTCTCCATCCTGACTTCAGACAGTTGGTCTCTAAGTGCCACAGCATGGAGAGGTGTTCCCTGACCTTGGCCATCCTGTGGCTTGTTTCCTTTTCTGCCCCTACCGTAATTCCTCTACCCATTCCCCCTCCCTGGCCTCCCACAACAGCTTCCTCCTAACCGGTCTCTGCCTCCAGTCTTTTCCCTCCTCTGTCTCCTCCCACCTCCCCTTTGAACACTCACTGGATCACTAGAGCCTCTAAATCAAGTGCGAATTTGATCTGCTTGCTCCAGCTCACAGTCTTCATAGCTCCAGTCCCCACAAGGCCCGGTACTGATCCAGATTCCTTACTTCTCCAGGATCTGCCCAAGCCTCTGCCGTAGTCAGCAGCAGCCTCTGGGTGTCTGTGAGCACCAGCCTGAGAAGCTCTGATCAGTTCAAACTCCTCACTCTCTGGGCGGTGGGAGGGGCAGGGGTGGAAACAAAGTCCAGGGCTCTCTCCTCATCCCATGTCACTTGCGACCCTTTCCTGACACTATGGCCACACACACAGTGCTCTGCTCATTGCTCAGAAAAGGCACAAATTTCTCCTTGCCACTCCCTTTGCCTGGGCCAGACAGAGGGAGCAGGCCAAGGTTATAGAGCAGGGTGTTGTTGGGTTCAGGCAAACACAACAGGCACAGCCAGTCTTTGGCAGCGCCAGGACAGGGTGCTCCAGCAGGTACAGCTGGCAGGTTCAGTAGGGCCATAGCTGAGATGGCCTTTGTGGCAAGGAGATTAGTGGCCATATGGGGAAATTGAGCAAAAAAATAAATACGTTGAGGATTATAAGAACCAGGTTTCTTGGCAGGGACGGGGAGGGAAGTGTGAATATGGAAGAGTGGCGTGCAAGAATCAACTCTGGTTGTTGGATTCAAATGGCAGGAATTGGTGTGAATTCCCGGCTTTAGATAGATAGCTGTTTTTTCCCTGTGTCCTCACATTACGGAAGGCGTAAGGGAGCTCTCTGAGGCCTCTTCTTTTTTTTTCTTTTTTCTTTTTTTGTTGAGATGGAGTCTCACTCTGTCGCCCAGGTTGGAGTGCAGTGGCATGATCTCAGCTCACTGCAACCTCTGCCTCCCAGGTTCAAGGAATTCCCCTGTCTCAGCCTCCTGAGTAGCCGGGATTACAGGCGCACACCACCATGCCCGGCTAATTTTTGTATTTTTAGTGGAGATGGGGTTTCACAAAGTTTGCCAGGCTGATCTCAAACTCCTAACCTCGTGATCCACCCACCTCAGCCTCCCAAAGTGCTGGGATTACAGGCGTGAGCCATGGCACCCATCCGGGGGGCCTTTTCTTATGTAGGCATTAATCCCACTCATGAGGGCCCCATCCTCATGACCTAATCACCTCCCCAAGGCCCCACCTCATAATACCATCACCTTGTGTGTGGCAATTTCAGCACAGGAATTTGGGAGAGGAATATACAGATTCAATCTATAATAGCGTGTGTGCATGTGCATGATTATACATCCATCTGTTTCCTAGTTCTGTCCACTGAGAGGGCCTAGAAGCAATGACACCCTGGTGGCAATGAGTATACCCAGCACCCAGATCTTAGTCTCTGAATAATATTGTCCACTGAAAGGAACCAGGTTTCTTAAGAGAAATGGTTGATTCCCTGGAACAGTGAAGTTACAAGATGAACCTGAAACATCCTGTGCTGCCAAGAAAGTAATGATGTGTTCAAAGAACGATGGCACCATGACAAAAGGGGGTCCCACTGACCAAGTCTGGGACAATATGAGCATCAAAATAAATAACGAATTGTATATAAACCACGGAATAGGAGTTCATGAGCCCATGCCAATATAAACAAACAGGCAAACAAATGGGAGAGAAGGGAAGGCCCTTCCTACAGCAGCTAATAAATGTAGAAGGAACGATAGCATGAGAAAATCATAATTTGGCAACCATAACGATAATAACTAATTCAGGCAGGAATTATCAATAGATGCTAAAACTAGTGGGTGAAAGTTTAATGAGGAACAGATATTTATACAATCCCAACATACCTCCCCCGATGCTTATTAATTATTTATAAATTAATAAGTACAAAAGCCCTGCTAATTCACATTACAGTGGAAAGATCTGACAAATAACACTTTAATCAAGTGATCAAAGTTAATGTTATCAGTAACGATAGCATTATCATTACTCTGTATCATTACTCCATATTACATTAATCCATATTATATGCCACCTGATAAGGTGTACTGAGAACACATCACTCCCAAGGTATTCCAGAGGGAACATCAAGCAAACCCAAACTGAGGGACATTCTATACAAGACTTGGCCTGTACTCTTCAACAATGTCAAGGTCATAAAGAACAAGGGAAGACTGAGTAACTATTCCAGATTGCAGTAGACCAAAGAGACAGGACAACTACATGCAACATATGGTCTGGACCAAAAAGAAAACCAAGAAAAAAAAAGTTGTTGTTGATGATGATGATGATGATGTTGATGATGATGGTGATGATGATGATGTTGATGATGATGATGATGATGATGATGATGGCAAAGATTTTTGTTTGTTTGTTGTTTTCACTACAAAGAGCATTAATTATTTGGACAATCAGGGAAATTTAAGTAAAATCTATGGATTAGGTAATAATGTTAAATGTTAATTTCCTGATTCTCATTGGTGTACTACACTTTTGTAGGAGAGTGTCTTTAATGTTAGAACACACACTCAACTATTTAGGGGTAATGGAGCGTATGTCAGCAACTTACTTTCAAATGGTTTGGTAAAAATAATAGTGAGAGAGACAGAGCAGGGGAGAACCATAAGACACATGTGGTAAAATGTTAACAATTGAGAATCTATGGGAAGGTTAAAGAGGTAAAGAGTCCTTTTTGTTTTGTTTTGCTTTGCTTTGTTTTGAGACAGTGCCTCACACTGCCACAGGCTGGGAAGCAGTGGCGCAATCATAACTCACTGCAGCCTCCACCTCCTGGGCTCAAGCCATCCTCCCACCTCAGCCTCCTGAGTAGTTGGGACTACAGGCACATGCCACCACAGCTGGCTAATTTTTATTTTATTTTATTTTTAGTAGAGATGTGGTCTCATTATGTTGCCTAGGCTGGTCTCAAACTCCTGTCAAGTGATCCTCCCACCTCAGCCTGCCAAAGTGCTGGAATGGCAGGCATAAACTACCACACCCAGCCAGTAATGAGTTCTTTGTACTATTCTCACAACTTTTCTATGAGTTTAAAATCATTCCAAATTAAAACTTGTTTTTTAAAAGTATGAACTCAGGTCTCCTGCACCACTTCCTTTCTTTTCCTTTCTTGTAAAATACACAAGAAATAGACTTGTATGTTTTATTTATCTATTTATAATGTGGGCCACATATGTAATTATTATTATTATTATTTTTAAGAGCTGAAGTCACACCCGGCTGTCCAGGCTGGAGTACACTGGCTATGCACAGGTGCCATCATAACATACTATAGCCTCAAACTCCTGGGTTCAAGCCATTCTCCTGCTTCAGCCTCCCAAGTAGCTGGGAATACAGGTGTGCGCCAGCACAACCTCATGTTTAGGTAACATTTGCAAAGCTACGTTTGGCTTTAGATGAATGAACGCCAGGCACACTGACTTACAGTCACACTTTGGTTGTCCTTTTAACTGCGTATTATTCTTGATCCCTCAACTTGTTCCTCAAACTTTACTTTCTAGAAATGAGAGCCATCTTTAATGCCAAAGCTCCTTTTTCGTGGAGGCTGTCACAAGGCCAGGCCCCACTGCCTGGAGTGTTCTTACCTGCCCCACTTGGGTGGCACCCACAGGGTTGCCCAACTCAGGCCTTACATGGTGAAGAGAATAATGGCCCCCAAAGATGTCCATGTCCTAATTCCTGGAACCTGTGAGTGTGTTACCTTAAACAGCAAAAGAGACTCAGCAGATGTGATTAAGTTAAGGATTTTAAGATGAGAGAATTATCCTGGATTATTTGAGCCAGCCCCCTATAATCACAAATGGTCCTTATAAGAGGGAGGCAGGAGGGTGAGAGTCAGAGAAGAAGATGTGATGATGGAAGCAGAGGGAGAAGTGATGTGGCCACAAGCCAAGGGATGTAGCCAGCTTCTAGAGGGCATAAAAGGCAAGAAAACACATTCTCTCCTAGAGCCTCCAAAAGGAATGCAGCCCTGTCTTAACTTTAGTCCAGTGAGACCCATCCGAAATTCCTGACTTCTAGAACTGTAAGATAATAAATTGGTGGCTGGGCACAGTGACTCACACCTGTAATCCCAAAACTTTGGAAGGCTGAGGTGGGAGGATTGTTTGAGCCCAGGAGTTCGAGGCCAGCCTGGACAACATAGCAAGGCCCTTGCCCTACAAAAATAACAAAATAATTAGCTAGGCATGGAGGCATGCACCTAGGTATGGTCCTAGCTACTCGGGAGGCTGAGGTGGGAGGATTACTTGAGCTTGGGAGGTCGAGGCTGCAGTGAACTGTGATGGCTCCAGTGCACTTTAGCCTGAATGACAGAATGAGACCCTGTCTCAAAAAACAAACCAAAGAAAGTAATAAATTGGAATTGTCTTAAAACCACTAAACTTGTGGCAATTCCTTACAGCAGCGGCAGGAAACCAATGCACCTTGTTTCCTCCACTCTGTCGAATGTGGAGCTCCCCAGGGCCTGAACCATGTCTTGTCATGTCCCCATCCCTTGCAGGGCCTCCTCGCCTGAACCGTGACCCCTAGTTGGCACTCAGGAAAAGTTTGTTTGAATTCACTCAGCCGGGAGAGGCATTGAGGGCAGGGGGCCATGACAAATATTCAAGGCCTCTCACCCCTCTCTGAAGGAGTCGGGTTTCCTATGGATGTTCGCTTTCTATTCTGTCTGCCTAAGACTGGTCTTGCTTGGCTGTGGTCGCACCACCAGCTGCGGGGATGGTAAATGTGTCTGCTGGGGGTTGGGGTGAGGGGCATTTTAATGCCTGAGAAAGGAATACCAGGCCCAAAGACTCTGCTCAGGAAGCGTCTGGAAGCCTCCTTACCCTAGCTCCCAGCTGTGCAGGGAGAGATGCTCTTACAATGCCAGGAGGGCAGGGCAAAAGCTGAGAGCTCTGGGACCCTCAAGTCTAGAGCCCAACGACTGGATCCAGCTGGTGCCTACACGGACGGCAGGACCCCAGGTCACTGAGCTTTTCACTGTCCAGAACTGGGGAGGGGAAGAAAGGGGACATCTACACCCCTGTGTGCATCAGAATATGGGGTAAGGCATAGTTTAAAAGGCGTATTTAGTGATGGAAATGTTCTGAGCAGTGATTGTGGTGATGGTTGTACAACTCTATACATTTTCTAAACATTACTGAGTTATACACCTGCAATTTATGGTATCTACATTATACCTCGATAAATCTGTAAAAAAAAAAAGAAAGAAAGAAAGCATTATAGTATCTCTTTAGAAAACCCATAAAGAGAGCTGTATTTTCCCAATGTAAACCACTGGAGGTAAAGTTTGCATTCATAATTTCGTCTGCTGAGGTGTGAGTTTAAAAAGGTGGGGCCCCTTGGCAGCCCACCAGGGACTGGCTGAGGCAGACACTCTGGGGGAGCTCATAGCTCTCCTTTGTCTACAGATGCCACCTTTCTGCCCTCAGGGAGCTCCCAGTAGGGACGGAGAGAAAGTGCAAACAAATACCTGAATGCCCGGGATGCCCAGGAGTGACAAGGATCCGTGTGACCAGGGGAAGCAGACCAGGTACCAGGGACTCCAGAGTAGGGAGAGGAACTGGCAGGAGATGGAGTTTCCGGACTTCAGCCTCTGTGCCCCACCCCCAACCAAGCCCCCACACCAACCCCCTCCTGCCAGCTGTCTCCCCCTGTGCCTTCCCTCTAGCCTTGCTTCAGCTCAATCCATTACCTTCTGTTTACAGCCTCTTCAGACAGTTTTCCTTGGCTTGATGCCAAGCCAATTTGAATTAATTTTCCAAGCATGACCCTGTGAGTCACTATATTAAATGCCTTCCACATAGTTCTCATTGCTGCACACACACGGTGCATTGGCCAACCATCTGCAATGACAATGAGGTGCCCAGCCCCACGGAGTGGTGCCCAGCACGAGCAACAACATTCCCAAGAGTGGCCCTGGTACAGGCCAGGTGCAGAAGGATCCATGGCACACGTTCTTCCGGGGCTCCTTGGAAATAAAGCGAAGTGGGCCAACTAAGGAAGGACTGTCCAACAATCAGCTTTCTTTCATTTAAACAGCCTTATTGAGATATAATTCACGTAGCACACAGTCACCCATTTGAGGTGTACAATTTAATGGTTTGTAGTATATTAACGGAGCTGTGCGACCATCACCAGCCAATTTTAGATATTTTTGTCACTCCCCAAAGAAACCTCATACCCTTTAAACTATTTTCCTCCTACGTCCCTCTCCCCCTGACCCTAAGCAGCCAGTAACCTACTTTCTGTCTCTATAGATTTTCCTAGTCTGGACTTTCATTTGAATGGAAGTATATGCTATGTGGACTTTATTGGTCAGCTTTTCAAAAGGAAAATTGCCAAAGGACTGCAGAGCAGCATTTTGGGGGTAGGTGGGTTTCTCCATATTGAGAGGAAGGTGGGCAGAAAAGGGAGAAGCTCTCACCCCATCTTTGCAGGAGCATTTCCAGGTGGCATGTGAAAGGGGTAGCCCTCCACTAGGTGTGAGCCGGTCCCATCCAGCCACAGCTTACCCTTTCCCTCCCACCCCGGGGAAACCTCAAGTTCCTGTGCCCACAGAGACCTACCCTTTCTTGTGCCTTTAACATATCCCCCAGGCCGGTCTCTCGTGGAGCTGTTATCCCAAAAGGAGAGGGAGAGAAGGAGAGCTGCCTGTTCAATTTTCAGGAGGAGCTAGAGGGAGCCCGGTTTTCTTTCACACCCCAGGAGGAGAGGAGCACACACACACAACACATACACAGGTGCGCGCACATGCAGGCAGCCAGCCTGCCAGAGAGCGACTCCCCTACCTGCTTACACAGTCCATTTCCTAAAGGGTGCCTGCCACCACAGGAATTTACTGTCGGCCTCTTTCTTTCTCCTTGCTGAAGCAAATTGGCCTTTCTCCAGTTCACAAGAGCATCACAGAGAATGCTGGCAGCCTCCCTGCAGAGTCATCACCTGACTCGCTGTGTAATCCATAAAACCGAGCTTCTCAAGGTTGGAGGCTTGGAGGCTGTCTGGCCCAGACTGCTACACGCAGCATGACACCACCAAGGGCTCCTCCAGGCTCTGCTTGAACACCTCTCCCCTCCTCACCACCTCTTAAGGCAGCCCCTTGCCTCCTGGTAAAGCCCTGTAGGAAATTCCCTGCTACCGTGAGCTGAAGCCTGTTTCCCTATAACAACCTTCTTTTGTTCCCATTTTTACTGCCCAGACTTGGAGAGAAGTTGAATTCCTTTTCTCTTTTATAGCCCTTAAGGAATTTAAGACAGATACTAGCCCACCTCAAGAGTCTTCTCTTGTCCAGCTAAGAATAGCAACCACACCACAACCATACTTATATAAGCACAGCATATATTTATTGTGCAACACACACACACACACACACACACACATATGAAATGGAAGAATCAGCCACGAATCTCCTTGAGCTGCTGTCTGTGTAGGCTAGAGAACCAGGAAAGTCAGTGATGTAATTCAGTGTGAGTCTAAAGGGCCAGGAACCAGGAGCGCTGATGTCTGAAGACAGCAAAGATGGATGTCCCAGCTCAAGCAGGGAGAGCAAATTCACCTTTCTTCTGCCTTTTTGTTCTCTTAGAGTCCTCCACAGATTGGCTGATGCCTACTCACAGTGGGGAGGGAGGCTCTTCTTTACTGAGTCTACCAAATCATATGGTATTCTCTTCTGGAAACATTCTCATAGTTACAGTCAGAAATAATGTTTGACCAGATATCTGGGCATTGTTTAGCCCAGTCAAGTTGGCACATACAATTAAACCATCATAGTCACCTGTGCTTTTGGTGTCATATCTAAGAAACCATTGCCTAATTCAAGGTCATGAAGATAGACACCTACATTTTCTTCTAAGAATTGTAGCGTTTTAGCTCTTACATTAAGGTCTGTGATCCATCTTGAGTTAATGTTTGTATATGATGAGAAGGAGGAGGTCCAAATTCATTCTTTTGCATGTGAATGTCCAGTTTTCCCAAAACCATTTGCTGAAAAGACTATTCCTTCTCCCATTGAATTGTTGTGGCACACTTGTGGAAAAGCAATTGACCATAGCTGTGAGGTTTTGTTTCTGGAATCTCAATTCTACTCCATTGGATAGACATCCATTGACCTATATGTCTATCCTTATGCCAGAATCCTGCACATGCAATTTTTTATTCAGGGTTATAAAGACAATGTAACTGCAAGGAAGTATTCTCCACAAGACATATTCTTTGAAGCAGAAATGTTTTTATTTGTTTGTTTATTTATTTATTTATTTTTGAGACAGAGTCTTGCCCTGTCACCCAGGCTGGAGCACAGTGGTGCAATCTTGGCTCCCTGCAGCCTCCGCCTCCTAGGTTCAAGTGATTCTCCTGCCTCAGCTACCCGAGTAGCTGGGGTTACAGGTGTGCGCCACCACATCCAGCTAATTATTTTTGTACTTTTAGTAGACACACGGTTTCACCGTGATGGCCAGGCTGATCTTGAACGCCTGACCTCAAGTGATCTACTCTTCTCAACCTCCCAAAATGCTGGGATTGCAGGTGTGAGCCACCACACCCAGCCAGAAATGTTTTTAATTTTGATGAAGTTCAATTTATTTTTTTTTTCTTTGGTTTCTCATATTTCTGTTTCAATATGAAGGAAACTATTGCCAAGGTTGCAAAGATTTACCCCTATGTTTTCTTCTAAGAATTTTATAGTTTTAAAAGTTGTAGCTCTCATATTTAAGTCTTGGATCCATTTTGAGTTAATGGCAAGGATGGCTGGTTTGACTTACATTCTGTTGGGCTCAATGTCTCAATCCCCTAAGGGCTTCTGAAGATGAAGTTCAGTCAGAGCTCCTTTTGCTACAACTTCATCAAGAGATTTGGGGAAAGCAACATTTCATCAGCAGGTCCTGAGGAGCCTCCTACCCCACCCCCACACCTTTGGAGGGAGAGACTGAGCATGGGCAACTGTTCTTTTTTTTGAGACAGTGTCTTGCTCTGTCACTTAGACTGTAATGCACTGACACAAATATGGCTCACTGCAGCCTCAAACTCCTGGGATCAAACAACCCTCCAACAACAGCCTCCCAAGTAGCTAGGACTACAGGCACACACCACCATGCCTGGCTATTTTATGTTTTTGTAGAAGCAGCATCTCACTATGCTGCCCAGACTCGTCCCAAAGTGATCCTCTGGCCTCAACCTCCCAAAGTGTTGGGATTATAGGCATGAGCCATCATACTTGGCTGAGTACAGGGATTTTTTTTTTTTTTTTTTTTTTTTTTTTTTGAGACAGAGTCTCACTCTGTTGCCCAGGCTGGAGTGCAGTGGCGTGATCTCAGCTCACTGCAACCTCTTCATCCCTGGCTCAAGCGATTTGCATGCCTCAGCCTCTGGAATAGCTGGGATTACAGGTGTGTGCCACCACACCCAGTCGAATTTTTCTATTTTTTAGTAGAGACGGGGTTTCGCTGTGTTGGCCAGGCTAGTCTCGAACGCCTAGTCTCAAGAGATCCACCCACCTCGGCCTCCCAAAGTGCTGGGATTACAGGCGTGAGCCACTGCGCCCAGCCAACATAGGGATTTTTAACCACTTCTCCCCCTTTCAAATGAAGAGACCTAGGTTCTGGCCAAAGGTCACACAACCAGCAGGTTCACAGGTGAATTCCAATCCATGTTTTCTGATTCCAAATTTCATGTTCCTTCTATTCTGCCACAATGCCTGCCTACAATGAAACAAGCAAAAATCAGCCGGGGACAGAAAGCCAGACCAGTGGGGCAAGAAGAAAAGACGGTGAGTTCACAGCAGATAACTCAATGAGTATCTGTTAGCAGTGAAGGATTGGACATAAGAGAATTTCTGGGTCTTTTAGAAGAACAGGAGTAACATTTGCTGCAGTGTGGGTAGTTTCTGTGAAAGAAGGCCCTGTGAAGAAAAATAAAGGAACTGAGATGATTTCACCTACTCCAAAGGCCTCAGAGTAAATTAATGGTGCTTTTCCAGGATATGGATGTTCTATTCAGAAGCCATTGTACACTTGCCCTGAGATGCAAACAAGAGCAAATGACATGGCCTTCCATCATGGTAGGAGAGATTTAAATTAGCTCCTAAGAAAAGTGGAATTGTTAATCAAGAATATTCTTTAGTGATGGCCTTGAAACAGTCCATCCACTGGGACCCTTTTAGACTGCCCTTCATCCTCTCCTGAGGCAGGGACCCAGTCAGCCTTGGGCCCATGGTTACCAAGCATGTTGGATGTGCAAAGCAGTGCCCTGGGACTGGAAGCGGTGGAGAGGCTACGTCACACAGGAAAGCGGATTTTTCCTTGTGGTATCTCCAAATGGGAGGATCCTCTATAGAAGACATAGAATAACTAGGTTGTGAAGTCTCTTCTTTCTTTTCTTTTTTTTTACTTTTTTGAGAGAAGATTTCATTTCCATCGCCTAAGCTGGAGTACAGTGGCACAATCATGGCTCACAGCAGTCTCAATCTCCCGGGTTCAAATGATCCTTCCACCTCAGCCTCCTGAGTAGTTAGGACTACAGGCGTGTGCCACCATGCCTGGTTAATTTTTGTATTTATTGTAGAGATGGGGTTTTGCCATGCTGCCCAGGCTGGTTTCAAACTCCTGGACTCAAGCCATCCTCCCACCTTGGCCTCCCAAAGTGCTGAGATTATAGGTGCCTGGACCTCTTCCTTCTCTTTTAATTCTCACTGGTAGTCTTCTGAGAGACTCTGTATTAAATACTCTCTCTAGAAAGGAACTGTGGCTGGGCGCGATGGCTCATGCCTGTAATCCCAGCACTTTGGGAGGCCGAGGTGGGTGGATCACCTGACATCAGGAGTTCGAAACCATCCTGGCCAACGTGGTAAAACCCCATCTCTACTAAAAATACAAAAAATTAGCTGGGCATGGTGGCAGGTGCCTGTAATCCCAGCTACTTAGGAGGCTGAGGCAGGAGAATCGCTTGAACCCGGGAGGTGGAGGTTGCAGTGAACTGAGATTGTATCATTGCACTCCAGCCTGGGCAATAAGAGCGAAACTTGGTCTCAAAAAAATAAAAATAAAATAAATAAAAAAGAACTGCACTGTGGTAGGTTGGATAACAGCCCCCCAAGATGGCCTTGTCCTTATCCCTGAAACCTGTGAATATGTGACCTTACATAGGGATAGATGTGATTAAGTTAATGATCTCGAGATGAGATTATTTTGGATTTTCCAGGTGGGCCCAATGTCATCACAAGGGTCTTTTGAAGATGTGGGCAGGGGGTCAGAGTTGAAGATTTGAAAATGTCGTGCTGCTGGCTTTGAAGATGGAGGAAAGAGCCATGAGCCAAGGAATGCAGGTGGTCTCTGAAAGCTACAAAAAGGCAAGGAAATAGATTGTTCCCTAGGCCTCCGGCAGGAATGCAGCCTTGTTGACACCCTCATTTTAAGATTTCTGTGCCAGGTGCGGTGGCACTTTGGGAGGCCAAGGCCGGTGGATCACAAGGTCAGGAGTTCAAGACCAGCCTGGCTGAGATGGTGAAACCCTATCTCTACTAAAAATACAAAAATTAGCCAGGCATGGTGGTGGGCGCCTGTAATCTCAGCTGCTCGGGAGGCTGAGGAGGCAGAATGGCGTGAACCCGGGAGGCAGAGGTTGCAGTGAGCTGAGATGGCATCACTGCACTCCAACCTGGGAGACAGAGTGAAACTCCATCTAAAAAAAAAAGAAAAAGAAAAAGAAAAAGAAAAAGAAAAAAAATCTGATAGCCAGAACTGTAGGGTAATACGTTTGTATTGTTTGAAGTCACTAAATTTGTGGTAATTAGCTATAGCAACAATAGGAAACTGATACATCCATTAAGCTAAAGGCCAGTCTTAGCATTATAGAACAAAACAGACTATGGGTAAATACCAATTATCTTAAAGAACGAAGTACAGGTTATTTAGGAAACTCAGGTTTACTTGGGGACTTAGGTTTACTTGTTGTATATCAGTTGAATTCCAGTGATCATTCAAAACTATGGGTGGAACTAACCCAATATAAGTAAACAAAACAACCATGTAATAACAAGATAGCTGAGTGTGAGGCCCTCATATAAGTTTAGTAGAATAGGAACTATATATTATATGAGTATACATGTAAGAATAGCACGAATCCATGGCATATTTTTGGACACCTTTATTGAGATATAATTCACATTCTATACCATTCACAAATTTAAAGTAAGTAATTCAATGGTTTTGAGTATATTCAGAGTTGTGCAACCATTACCACAGACAATTTGATTTCATTTTATTATTATCTTTTATCTAAAGTTAGGATCTTGCTCTGTCACCCAGGCTGGAGTGTAGTGGCTTAGTCATAGGTCATGACAACCCCAAACTCCTGGGCTCCCACCTCAGCCTCCTGAGTAGCTGAGACTACAGGCACATGACGCCATGCCTGGCTAATTCTTAAAAATTTTTTGTAGACATAGGGTCTTACTACGTTGCCCAGGCTGGTCTTGAACTCCTGGGGCCAAGCCATCCTTCTGTCTTGGCCTCTCAAATTGCTGGGATTACAGGTGCGAGCCACTGCACCCAGCCCTGAAGATGTCTGCTTCTCATCCTGATGTCCTAGCTAAGAGAAGGAAAAGAAATACAATTGACGCTGGATGAGAGGGACTGTCAGCTTTGCTCCAAAGCTGCAAGATATTGCCAAGACTGGAAGGTGTTCTGGGTTGAATCACATTCCCTAAAAAGGTATGGTAATGTCCTAACCCCTGATGCCTGTCAGTGTGCCCTTATTTGGAAATAGAGTCTTTGCAGATATAATCAAGTTAAGGTAAGGTCATACTGGAGTAGGGTAGGCCCTAAATCCAATGTCTGGTGTCCTTGTGAAAAAGCCATGTAGCCGAGTGGCTCATGCCTGTAATCCCAATGCTTTGGGAGGCCAAAGCAGGAGGATTGCTTGAGCCCAGGAATTCAAGATCAGCCTGGGTAACATAGCAAGACTGTCTCTACCAAAAAAGAAAAATTTAAGGCCATGTAAAGACACAAGGACAGAGACACATAAGGAGAAGGCCACGTGAAGACAAAGACAGAGATTGAAGTGATGCATCTACAAGTTAAGGAATGCCAGGAATTGCCAGAAGCCACCAGAAGCTAGGAGAGAGGACTGGAACAGATCCTTCCCTAGAACCTTTAGAGGGAGCACGGCCCTTGGTGACTGTTTGGTAAACTAATAAGCAAATACAGTCAGCCCTTCATATCCTTGGATTCTGCATCTGTGGATTCAACCAACCTCAGTGTGAAAATACTTGGGGAGGCTGGGCGCGGTGGCTCACGCCTGTAATCCCAGCACTTTGGGAGGCCAAGGCGGGTGGATCACCTGAGGTCAGGAGTTCGAGACCAGCCTGGCCAACATGGTGAAACTCCGTCTCTACTAAAAATACAAAAAATTAGCCAGGTATGGTGGCAGACGTCTGTAATCCCAGCTCCTCAGGAGGCTGAGGCAGGAGAATCGCTTGAACCCGGGAGGCAGAGGTTGCAGTGAGCCAAGATTGAGCCATTGCACTCCAGCCTGGGCAACAAGAGCAAAACTCCACCTCAAAAAAAAAAAAAAGAAAGAAAGAAAGAAAAGAAAAGAAAATATTTGGGGAAAAAAACACAATGAAAAATAACAATACAATAGTAAAAATACTACAAATTTAAAAATCAATACAGTATGACAGCTTTTTGCATAGCATTTATATTGCATTAGTTATTATATCTAGACATAATTTAAAGTATAAAGGAAGATGTTCATTGGCTACACACAAATATTACACTGGGCTGGGGATGGTGGCTCACACCTATAATTCCAACATTTAGGGAGGGTAGGGTGGGCAGATTGTTTGAGCCCAGGAGTTTGAGACCAGCCTGGGCAATATGGTGAAACCCCGTCTCTACAAAAATCAGCCAAGTGTAGTGGCATGCGCCTGAAGTCCCAGCTACTCAGGAGGCTGAGGTGGCAGAATCGCTGGAGCCCAGGAGGCAGAGCTTGTAGTGAGCCGAGATCGCACCACGGCACTCCAGCCTGAACAACAGAGCAATACTTTGAAAAAACAAAAAACAAAAAAACAAAAAAACACCATTTTATATAAGGGAATTGAGTATCGTCGGATGCTGGCATCTGCAGGGGGGTCCCAGAACCAATCCCCCGTGGATACAGAAGGATGACTGTATAGCTCAGACTTTAAGCCAAGCACAGTTGAGGGCACAGGGTAGAAACCCATAAAGGCCTGATGATTGCTGGGCAAGCCAAAAGCTACCTGGGAAAGAGCCAGCAAGGCCCCTGCCAAGGTGAGATCACAAAGCAGGGTGGGAAAATGTATGTCTTCCTGGCTACAAGGCAGAATGTCTAAGGCCCATAGGCCTTTGTTTCTTCCCTCCTCACTTTCTGATCCACTAATAACTCTCAGGGCCTGTAGATGGTCCAGACATGAAAGAGGTGAGAGCTAAGGGGTTTCCCTGGAGTTCTTTTTATTTCATGTGATTCCACTTCCCTTGAGGTCTCACTTTAATTTTTCACCCAACACTCTGAGGTTCCTCTAAATTAGCAGGACTTGTTTGAAAATAACTGAAGAACAGATAAGTACTTGAACTAAATCACTAAATCAGGACATTTCAATCATTTCTTGGAGTAGACCCTGCAGAGTAGATTTGTTAAGACAACGAACATATACCCCTTTTAACCATGTTCTGCCCTTTCAGATGTCCAGGCAGAGTTGGGGAGGGCAAGCTCTGCCCACAACTCTAGGCTAAGGGAGCAGGATCCTCTATACTGGGCAAACTGGTCTGCCAGGACTGAACAGTGTGGCCCTCTGCATGCTTTCTGTTATTCCATGGAACATTCCAGCAAGTTCCAGAGCAGGCAGAGCATTGCACATAACAGAGCTCAGTCAGACCAATGGACTGTCCTTAGCAAGGAGCAAATGGACATGAAATGCCCTGTTCCTGAGCGCATACCTGTGATTGCAGTGCCTTTTTGAAGCCGATCACATCAGGAATGTTTTATTTGTTCCCTACAGTTGCTATAACAAATTACTAACAACTTGGTGGCTTAAAAAAACACATATTTATTCTCTTACATTTCTGGAAGTCAGAAGTCCAAAATCAGTTTCACTGGCTCCAAACCAAGGTGTATGCTTGGCTGCCCACCCTCAGGAAGCTCTAGAGGATAATCATTTTCCTGGTTTTTTTAGCATCTACAGCTGCATTCTTGGCATTCCTTGGCTCATGGGCCCTTCCTCCATCTTCAAAGCCAGCAGCAGCGCATCATGCTTCAGTGGTCACATGGCCCTTCTCCTCTGTGTGCAATGTCCCTCTGTCTCTCTCTCTCTCTTTTTTTGGGGGGTTGGGGGTGGAGGGACAGAGTTTCCCTCTGTTGCCCAGGCTGGAGTGCAGTGGCACGATCTCGGCTCACTGCAACCTCCGCCTCCCGAGTTCAAGCAATTCTCCTTCCTCAGCCTCCTGAGTAGCTGGGATTACAGGCGCGCACCACCATGCCTGGTTAATTTTTGTATTTTTAGTAGAGACGGGGTTTCACCATGTTGGCCAAGCTGGTCTGGAACTCCTGACCTTGTGATCCACCCACCTCTGCCTCCCAAAGTGCTGGGATTACAGGCATGAGCCACCGAGCCTGGCCCCCTCTGTCTCTTATGAGGACACTTGTGATTTTATTTAGGGCCCATCCAGATAATTCAAGATAATCTCCCCATGTCAAGATCCATAACTAAATCCCATCTGCAAAGTCTTTTTTGCCATATAAGATCGCATTCACAGGCTCTGAGAATCAGGATGTGGCCATCTTTGCAGACCATTATTCAACTTCCCACAGGAGTAGAGGTGAAACTGTCTGCCTGTGGGTTTGGAATCTACATTGACCAACCCAAACCTTCTGCCCCAAATGGCAATGAAAGAGGCTTCAGGATCCCTCAAGAGACTCTTTTATTGCTGGTCTGAATTACAATGACACCAGTTCCCATTGTGCCCAGGTAAACAGGGAGCACCGCTCCTGAGATCAACAGCAGTCACCAACCACTGGTCTTGTGGACACCTAGACCTCAGGTCAGCAGCATATTCCCTGATTACTGCTTCTTGTTAATATGTCACCTGCTTTTGCTTGCTGATGTATCATGGCACTTTCCAGCCTTCATATGTATGGTAGAGCCCGTTTCAGACACAGCAGAGTGAACCACACCCACTACCCCAAGGAATGCCCTGTCTCAATGCCTACATTTCTTCCAAGGGCATAGTGGCATGCCAGCCTGCCAACTGGTCCTCCTGACAACCCTCCTGATCCCTCACTGCCCCAGAATGAACTTCCCAATACCCATGTCTCCCTACATCACACCCTGATGAGCCCTTCAGTGGCTCCCCATGGTTGACAGCAGGATCAAGTTCTATGGTCCCCACTTGGTTTCAGGGCATTCCATGATCAGGCCCTGTAGATGGGTCAGCCCCATCTTCAACAATACCTCCTTTCTCTACCTACAGCTTTTACTCCCTCCTCGCTGGACTACTTTTGCCTCCTGAAACAAACCATGCAACTGCTACCTTGGTGCACTTGTTTGTTTGTTTGTTTGTGTTTGTTTGTTTGTTTTAAATAGAGAATGGGCTCTTGCCATGTTGCCTAGGCTGGTCTCAAACTCCTGGGCTTAGGCGATCCTCCTGCCTTTGCGTCTCAAAGTGCTGGGATTACAAGCATGAGCCACTGTGCCGTCTTTTGTGCCTTTGCTGATGACAGTCTCTCAGCCTGGAATGCCTGCATTCTCTTCTGAAATCCTCCAAATGCACTCAGCTTTCAAGGCTTCACTTATTCAAGAGCAGTGAGGAGACAGTTTGTGCCTGCTGGGCATCAGGCTTGCTAAAGCACATACAGCATCTCCTTTAGTCATCACAACAGCCCTACAAAGTAGGAAAGGCTAGTCCTGTTTTCCTCCAGATATGAAAACTAAAGCACTGAGATGGAAGGAGATTTGTTCACAGTCACCTAGTGAATAAGTGATGAAGTCTGTGGTCAGCTCAATAATGATCCCCAAAGATGTCCAGGTCCTAAGCCCCAGAACTTGTGAGTGTTACCTTATATGCCAAAAGTAACTGTCAGATGTGATTGAGTTAAGGATCTTGAGATGGGGAGAGTATCTTGGATTATCCAGGTCGACTCTAAATGCAATCACATGTGTCCCTTATAGGTGTGGGGCATAGAGAGATTAGACACAAAAGAGAAGATGTGAGAATAGAAGCAAGAGCTTGGAGTGCTGCAAGGAAGGGGCCATGAGCCAAGGAATGCAGCCAGCCTCTAGAAGTTGGAAAAGGCACAGAAACTGATTCTCTCCTGGAGTCTCTAGGAGGCCTGCAGCCCTGCCCATGCATTGATTTTAGCCCAGTGAGACCAATTTTGGACTTCTGACTTTCAGAACTGGAAGAGAATAAAAATGCGTGTTATCTTAAGCCACTACGTTTGTAGCAGTTTGTTACAATGGCCAAAGGAAACTAGTACCAAGAAAGAATGTGAGTTTAAATATCTCTGACACCAGAACTCATGTTCATTCTTCTCTCTGTGCAGCTTCCCAAGGGCCACTTCCTCTAGGACAATTTCCCTCACCACCCCCTCCAAAAGCAATTCTTTCCTTCTCTGTCCTTGCACTTCTGTGTATCTGTTATTCGCTTTGAAGGCCTGCCTGACCCATGCCATTCCCTCAGGGTTGGGACTGGGTGGTGCATGCATCTATGACCCCAGCAACTGCACAGAGGTTTCAAATGCATGCATGAAGGAATTCATGTATGTATGGCTACATACAGCCCAAGGGGTTTGTGGGGGTTGTTTGGGCCCTATGCCCTGACACCAAGGTTATTTAAGAGGTGTCCATTCCTAACACACAGGGAAACCTCATATCCGGATGCAATATATATATTTATTTTTGAGACAAGGTGTTGCTTTGTTGCCAAGGCTGGAGTGCAGTGGTGCCATCATTACTCACTGCAGCTTCTACCTCCCAGGCTTAAGCAATCCTCCACCTTCAGTCTCCTGAGTAGCTGGGACTACAGGTGTGTGCCATCATGCCCAGCTAATTTTTTGTAGAGGTAGGGTCTCGCTATGTTGCCCAGGCTGGTGTTGAACTCCCAAGCTCAAGTGATCCTCTTGCTTGGGCCTCTCAAAGTTCTGGGATTACAGGCATAAGCCCAGCCTGGATGCAATATATATATATATATATGTGTGTGTGTGTGTGTGTGTGTGTATATATGTGTGTGTGTGTATGTGTATATATATGTATATATATGTGAGAGTGTGTGTGTGTGTGTGTGTGTATATATATATATTTTTTTTGTTGTTGTTGTTGAGACAGGTTCTCACTCTGTCACCCAGGCTGGAGTGCTGTGGCACCACCACACCTAGCTAATTTTTGTATTTTTTTTTTTTTGTTGTAGAGATGAGGTCTCACTATGTTGCCCAGGCTGGCCTTGAACTCCTGAGCTTAAGCAATCTGCCCACCTCAGCCTCTCAAAGTGCTGTGATTACAGGCGTGAGACATTGTGCCCAGTCAATCATTTTAAAATTGAGATAAAACTCATCTAATACAAAATTTAACATTTTAATCCATTCTACAACATGAATGAACTTTGTTTTTTGTTTTTGTTTTTATTTTATTTTGTTTTTAAGACAGGGTCTTGGGGTCAGCTGTGGTGGCTCACGCCTGTAATCCCGGCACTTTGAGAGGCCGAGGTGGGCAGATCACGAGGTCAAGAGATCGAGAGCATTCCGGCCAACACGGTGAAACCCTGTCTCTACTAAAAATATAAAAATTAGCTGGGCGTGGTGGTGTGCACATGTAGTCCCAGCTACTCGGGAGGCTGAGGCAGGAGAATCGCTTGAACCCAGGAAGTGGAGGTTGCAGTGAGCCGAGATCACGCCAGCCTGGTGACAGAGCGAGAGTCCCTCTCAAAAAAAAAAAAAAAAAAAAAGACAGGGTCTTGCTCTGTCACCCATGCTGGAGTACAGTGGTGCCATCTCTGCTCACTGTAGCCTTGATGTCCCAGGTTCAAACAATCCTCCCATCTCAACCTCCCAAGTAGGTAGGACCATAGGTGCGTGCCATCATTCCCAGGTAATTTTTTGTCTATTTGTTTGTTTTTGTAGAGATGAGGTTTCGCCATATTGCCCAGTCTGGTATCAAACTCCTGAGCTCAAGCGATCCACTCCCCTCAACCTCCTGAAGTTCTGGGATTACAGGTATGAGCCACCACACTTGGCCTACAAATGAACTTTGAAAACATTATGCTAAGTGAAATAAACCAGACACAAAAGGACAAATATTGTTTGATTCCACTTATATAAAGTACCTAGAATAGTCAAAATCATTCAGAGAGCAAATAGATTAGAAATCTCCAGTGGGGTCTGGGGGCAGTGATTCACGCCTGTAATCCCAGCACTTTGGGAGGCCAAGGCGGGCAGCTCGCCTGAGGTCAGGAGTTCGAGACCAACCTGACCAACATGACAAAACCCCATCTCTACTAAAAATACAAAAATTAGCTGGGTGTGATGGCGCACACCCGTAATACCAGCTACTCAGGAGGCTGAGGCAGGAGAATCACTTGAACCCTGGAGGTAGAGGTTGCAGTGAGCTGAGATAGCACTGCTACACTCCAACCTGAGTGACAGAGTGAGATGCCATCTCAAAAAAAAAAAAAAAAAAAAAATCTCCAGGGGCTGGGGGAAGGGAGTAATAGTGAGTATTTAATGGGTATGGAGTTGCAGTATAGGATGATGAAAAAATTCTAGAGATGGATGGTGGTGACAGTTGCACAATACTATTAATGTATTTAATGTCAATGAATAGTATATCAAAAATGGTCAAGATAATAACTTTTATGATATATATAGTGACAATAATATGTTTAAAAAAGACATTTACCACTTAACCATTTTAAAATGTACTACCCATGGTTTTTAGTACATTAACGGAGTTGGGCAATCACCATTATAAAATCAATTGTAGAATATTTTCTTCACCCTACAAGAAACCCTGCACCCATTAAGGAGTCATTCTTCATCCCTCTCCCCCAGCCCCAGGAACCATTCATCTGCTTTCTGTCTCTGTGGATTTGCCCATTCTGCACATTTCATATAAATAGAATCATACAACATGTGTCTGATTATGTGTCATACCTTCTGTGTCTGGCATTTTCAATTTAGCCTAATGTTTTCAAGGTTCATCCATGTTGTAGCATAGATCAGTATTTCATTTCTTTTAATGGCTGAATAATATTCCATTGTATGACTGGACCACATTTTGTTTATCCATCCATTGCTTGATGGACATTTGGGTTGCTCCCACTTTGGCTATTATGAATGATGCTGCTATGATCATTTGTGTACAAGTATTCCCGTGAACACGAGTTTTTATTTCTCTTGGGTATATATCTAGAAATGGAATTTGCTGGCTTACATGGTAACTATGTTTATCAAGACACAACTTGCAGTAGAATCCAGCGCATCAACTCTGAGTCTCTGAGCTGTTGGAGGACATAGCCTAGAAAACAGAAGGGCAAAGGCAATTGAAAGAATCTCCTTTTTAGTTCATACTTCCATTTTTCTCCCACCCGAAAGTGGGTCTGTTATTGAGTCACAAAATTGACAAGTTTGAGTTTGAGCACCCCTCTTGAGTTGTGAAATCACCCCAAGAGTAGGATTTCAGTTGGCAGATGGGTGGTCAACTGGTACATCTGGAGTTGACTTTGTCTATTATCTTTCTAATCATCCCTTTAGTCTAGAAAGCCTTTGCCTTTAGAACTGTTGGGCCAAAATCTAAAATCAGCTTGTGAAAGTGCTGTCTCTCAGCCTCCTGGTATGTGAGAATTTGTCCATACTTGATACACAAATAACTATTTTGCTATTGACTGTTCCTCAGCCTGATCTATTCAAGTGAATCTCTTTGAAGACATGCCACCTACAGATCACGGTATTTCAACAACATTTGAACTCTTTCCAAGTATAATCTGTAACAATTTCTTCATTTTCACAATATTTGCCCTTTGAAACAGGCCCCAAGCTTGTGCGTTTAAAGCGGGGAGTGGGATTTAGAGAATGTCAAGCAAGCGAAATGGTTTAGGTTGGTTCGTTCTGTTCTGTGCCCATGAATAGCGCTTGATTCATGGACCACAAGTGGAATGTTGAACAGGATAGGCTCGTCATGGGGTACAGCAGAATTAGACTCAGCATACTCTCCAGACTTTCTCTCTCTGACCAGATGGGCAAGCCAAACCTCAAATAAGCACAAATCCTCTGATAACAGTTTATACTTCCAAACAGCCCACAGGAAATGGGACCCTTGATAAGAGAAGCAGCTTCACTTGTAAATTACAAGCATTCACTCACTAACATTTAAACTGACAATTATCACAGCTTCAAATGCTGGGCTCCATTGGAAAGCAAGTCAAGTTGTTCATCTGTTGGGTTGGTGGCTGATCCCTTCTGTGGTTTGCTTACAAGTGAAAACCCTGCTGCTTGTTGGAACCCATTCTGCTTGATTTGGACTTGGCAGAAGTACCTGGTACAAAGGAAAAGACCTTTTAGCAGGGAGAACAGGGTGGCAGGTGTGGCCCCCAGGGGGCCACTGAAAAGCCACAGCAGAGTAAGCCACACTGCCTGCAACTCTGTGATGGCACTGAGTCCATGTGAAGGCAGGAGGCCTGGTTTATGTTGCCACTGCTTTCCTGTGTGACCTCGGACAAGTTGTTCCCCATTTCTGGGCCTCAGTCCCTTCCTCTGTAAACACGGGGGCTGAAGCAGATGACACTGAGGGAGGCCCCTGCTGTATTGTGCTGTGCTTAGAAAGCCTCTCGTGTAGCTCTCAATGCAGATCTGATGAAGAACCTGCAAGGACATGGATTACATTTCATTTTCTTTTTCTTTTTCTTTTTTCTTTTCTTTTCTTTTCTTTCTCTTTTTTTTTTTTTTTTTTTGAGACAGAGTCTTGCTCTGTTGCCCAAGCTTGAGTACAGTGGCACTATCTCGGCTCACTGCAACCTCCACCTCCTGGGTTCAAGTGATTCTCTTGCCTCAGTCTCGCGAGTAGCTGGGATTACAGGCGCCGCCACCACGCCCTGCTAATTTTGTTTTGTATTTTTAGTAGGGACGGGGTTTGCCCATGTTGGTCAGGCTGGTCTCGAACTCCTGACCTCGTGATCCACCCACCTCAGCCTCCCAAAGTGCTGGGATTACAGGCGTGAGTCACCGCGGCCAACAGCATTTCATTTTCAAGAGATGAAGGGGTGTGTTGAGAAATGCACTTTAGAATTGTGTTGTCTGGAAAGGATAGGCTAGGCCCCAATTCAGCAGCTAGACCCTGGCCTTGATCTATATAGAATCTTAGAAATTGTTTCAGTATGTATGCTTTCCCCATTCATCCTGTTTCTAAAGACATGATGACTCCTTTTCTTGACAACTAAAGCTCCTGGCATAAGCTGTCTCAGTCTCACTCTCTGAGCTCTGGATCACAGGGTGAGTGTGGAAAGGTGGGCAGAAAAATCTGTGTATGGTTCCGTTCAGCCATAGGTGGGACATGGCAGACCCTCAAAGGTATGTCTCAAATTTGGGCTAAACAAAGGACCTGCCAAACCCTCTTTTTGCTATTCCTTAGCAGTTTTGGAACCCAGACTTTCCATATTATGTTGGCTCAAACCTCATATGGGAGGTGAGTCATGGGGCCTCTAGGTTGAAAAGGACCTCAAAGGGAGACTAGGCTGGATATCTTGAAGAATGGGAACTCCCTTCCTACAGAGGCAGCTCCTCCATCTTGAGGTTGTTCTGCCCCTTAGGAAGTTCCTGAATCCAGCCAGGAAGGCATGGTGGCTCATGCCTGTAATCCCAGCACTTTGGAAGGCCAAGGCGGGGAGGATCACTCGAGGCCAGCAGTTAGAGACCAGCCTGGGCAACATAGTAAAACTCATCTCTACAAAAACAAAAATTAAAAAAATTAGCTGGGTGGGGTGGCATGTATCTATCATTCTAGTTACTTGGGGGGCTAAGGCAGGAGGATTGCTTGAATCCAAAAGTTTGTGTCTACAGTGAGCTATGATCATACCACTACACTCCAGCCTGGGTGACAGGGTGAGACTCTGTCTCTCTTAAAACAAGAAAGTTCCAGAGTCCATCACCCCATAGCTTTCCCCCTTTATCCTTATTTTCATAAGTTGAGGCCACAAAATACAGATCAAATACCCCAGGAGCTCCCTCCAGGAGTCTCCCTCATCACTCCTTTCCTTTTTACCCCTTAAAGTCATCTTTTTCTCCAGTCCAAACACTCACCAAGATTATTCATTGTATGAAGATTCCAACTTCCATAGGTCAGGTGCAGTGGCTCACACCTGTAATCCTAGGACTTTGGGAGGCCGAGGCAGGCAGATCACTAGAGGTCAGGAGTTCAAGACCAGCCTGGCCAACATGGTGAAACCACATCTCTACTAAAAACACAAAAATTAACTGGGCGTGGTGGTGCACGCCTGTAGTCCCAGCTATTCGGGAGGCTGAGGCAGTAGAATCGCTTGAACCTGGGAGGCGGAGGTTGCAGTGAGCCGAGATCACACCACTGCACTCCAGCCTGGGTGACAGAGTGAGACTCTATCTCAAAAAAAAAAAAAAAGAAAGAAAGAAAAGAAAATAACATTCTAACTTCCCTTTAACATCTTGATCACTGGTTCCTGAAGCAAATCCAGCCTGTCAATGTCTCTCAGAGAGGCTACTGGTACCCAGAACAGGACATGCATCCAGACGCTGTGAGCTGACCAGGAAATAGGAGGATTATCACCTCTGTCTGTCAAGAACAGAATAAGCTCCTCAGAGGGTATAGGGATAAAAGATGTCCAGAACTTTCTGTTGTGATTCAGGAAGCATCTCTTACTATCTTAGCCTGTTTTCTGTTGTTTATAACAGAATACCCCAAACTGGGTAATTTATAAGGAAAAGGAATTTATTTCTTACAGTTGTGGAGGCTGAAATGTCCAAGGTTGAGGGGCTGCATTTGGTGAGGGCATTCTTGCTGGTGGGAATTCTGCAGAGTACTGAGGTAACAAAGGACATCACATGTCAAGGGGGCTGAGCATTCTTACTCAGGTCTCTCTTCCTTTTCTTATAAAGCCACCAGTTTCACTCCTGTGATAACCCATTAATCCATTAAACCATGAATGGATTAGTCCACTCATGAGGGCAGAACCTTCATGACACAATCATCTCTTAAAGGCCACACTTCACAATACTGCCACACTGGGGATTGTATTTCAACATGAGTTTTGGAGAGCAAAAGTCCTGAAACCATAGTAATAAACCAGATGTCTCTTATTGTATCTCCTTCTCTTCCTACCTACTTAGCCAACATAATAACAGCTAAAACAAAACAATACGAAAGGCTATCACTTGTTGAGAGCTTACTATGT
Organism: Papio anubis; assembly: GCF_008728515.1. Taxonomy (NCBI): domain Eukaryota; kingdom Metazoa; phylum Chordata; class Mammalia; order Primates; family Cercopithecidae; genus Papio; species Papio anubis. Next base: position 4,320,751 of record NC_044996.1, on the reverse strand, counting down.
GCCAGGCACGTTCTGTGCACTTTCCGTGTGTATCAATGTGTTTCCTTTACACAAAAACCTTAAGATGTAAGTGCTATTATTTTGCCCATTTTGTAGATCAGGACACCGAGGACCAGAGAGGCGAGGTGACTTGCCCAAGTTTAAACAACCTGGCTGGCTCCAGAGTCCATGCTCTGTACGTCTATGACTGGATGACACCTTCTATACACTGAATGAATGACTGTGTGCCTGTAGTCTCTCATTAGCAATAAGCAATACCAGGTCCCAATATTGGCTTCAGGAACCCCCTTCCCTATGCCTTGGGTCCATTAATGCAAGGTCCCATAATACATAGAGGCAGAGGTCCTGCCCTGGCATCAGGAACGCTAAAGGTCAGGGATTCTCATCCTGGCCCTCTACTGGTCCTCTTGAATGGAGCCCAGAACAATAAGCAGCCCTGTTGGGTTGGCTTGGTCTACCAGCCTTGATTTCAAGGCTAAGGCAGGGTGGAGGATGCAAAAACCCACCCTGTAAAGATCCTCTGGATGAAGGCAGAAGACCCCCTTCCCACTGACCTGGCCATTGTAAAAAGGATCTGGGGAGCTTTGCCTATTTATAGATATGGTAGAGACCTGGTGAATAGCTCCTTAGACACATTCTGCCAGGACTCACCAGGACAACACAGCTGTTGGGAGTTGGGGACTGCTTGAACCCTTTTTCTGAAGCAGAGTGAATGAGGAACCCATTCTCCCTTTTCTAACTGTAAGCCCTGGAGCACACATCTGTCTACCTGAGAGGCAGTTAAGAACAGGGGTATGGAAGCCAGGCTTCCTGGGTTCACATCCTGGTGCTGCCACTCACCGGCTGAGTGACCTTGAGCAAGTTACTTAACTATGCCTCAGTTTCCCCAGCTGTAAAATAGATATTAAAATAGCACCTATCTTAGTCAGCTGAGGCTGCTATAATAAGGTATCATAGATTGGGTTGCTTAAACAACAGCAATCTCACACAGTTCTGCAGGCTGGGAAGTCCAAGATCAGGTTGCTGGCAGATTCAGTTTCTGGTGAGAGGTCTCTTTCTGGCTTGCAGATGGCCACCTTCTTGCTGTATCCTCACATATCAGCAAGAGAGAGAGAACGCTAGTGTTTTTTATCCTTATAAGGGCACCAGTCCCATCATGGGAGCCCCGCCTTCATGAACTAATTACCTCTCAAAGGCCCCACCTCCTAATACCATCACATTGAGGGTTAGGGTTTTTTTGTTTTTGTTTTTTGTTTTTTTTGTTTTTGAGACGGAGTCTCACTCTGTCACCCAGGCTGGAGTGCAGTGGTGCGATCTTGGCTCACTGCAACCTCTGCCTCCCGGGTTCAAGCGATTCCCCTGTCTCAGCCTCCTGAGTAGCTGGGATTACAGGCACGTGCCACCACACCTGGCTAATTTTTGTATTTTTAGTAGAGAGGGGGTTTCACCATGTTGGTCAGACTGGTCTCAAACTCCTGACCTTGTGCCCCGCCCACCTCGGCCTCCCAAAGTGCTGGGATTATAGGCACGAGCTACCACACCTGGTAGGGGTTAGGGTTTCAACATAGGAATTTGGTGGGGAGACACAAACATTCAGTCCATAACACTATCTTATAGAGTTTTATGAGAATTGAGGAGTTAATGCCTGTAAAATACTTGCTCAGTGTCTGGTACTGAGCTTTATTGAGATACAATTCACATATCATATAATTCACACACACACATATATATATATATATATATTTTTTTTTTTTTTGAGACAGGATATCACTCTGTTGCCCAGGGTACACTGCAGTAGTGCAATCATGGCTCACTGCAGCCTCAAACTCCTGGGCTCAAGCAATCCTCCCACCTCAGTTTCCTGAGTAGCTGGGACTATACGTATGAGCCACTATGCCCGGCAAACTTTTTAATTGATTTTTTGTGCAGATGGGGGTCTCACTATGTTGCCCAGGTTGGTCTTGAACTCCTTAGGCTCAAGAAGTTCTCCTGCCTTGGCCTCCCAAAGTGCTGGGATTATAGGCGTGTGCCACCACACCCAGCCATTCACTCCTTTAAAATATACAATTCAGTGGTTTTTATATATTTACAAGGTTGTACAACCATCACCATCTAATTCAAAAACATTTTCTTCACTCACAAAAGAAATCCTGCTCCTCTTTGCCATCACCTACCAATCCTCCTCCCGCTAGCCCTAGGCAACCACTTACCTACTTTCTGTCTCTATGGATTTGTCTATTCCGAACATTTTGTATAAACAGAATCATATAATATGTGGTCTTTTCTGTCTGGCTTCTTTCACTTAGCATCATGTTTTCAATGTTAATTGATTTTATAGCATGTATCCGTACTTTAATTTTTTATGATTGAATAATATCGTATTTTATGAGTAGACCACATTTTGATTATTCATCCATTGATGGACATTTGTGTTATTTCCACTTTGGCTATTAGGAATAAAGTTGCTGTGAACATTCATGTACAAGTCATTGTGTGGATATGTGCTTGCTTTTTTCTTTCTTTCTTTCTTTTTGTTTCTTTCCTTTTTTTTTTTTTTTATAGACAGGGTTTTACTTTGTCACCCCTCACTGTGGCCTCAACCTACCAGGCTCAGGTGATCCTCCCACCTCAGCCTCCCAAGTAGCTAGGACCACAGGTGCGCACTACCACACTCAGCTAATTTTTCATATTTTTTGTAGAGACAGGATGTTGCCATGTTACCCAGGCTGGTCTTGAACCTGGCTGCTAGGCCAAGGCAGGTGGATTGCTCCTAGGCTCAAGCAATCCACCTGCCTTGGCCCCTCAAAGTGCTGGGATTAGGCCGGGTATGGTGACCCACACCTGTAATCCCAGCAGTTTGGGAGGCCAAGGTGGGCAGACCACTTGAGGTCAGAAGTTCAAGACCAGCCTGGCCAACATGGCAAAAATCCCTCTCTACTAAAAATACAAAAAATTAGCCAGGCATGGTGGTGCACGCCTGTAATCCCAGCTACTCAGGAGGCTGAGCCTGGAGAATTGCTTGAACCTGGGAGGCGGAGGTTGCAGTGAGCCGAGATCACGCCACTGCACTCCAGCCTGAGCAACAGAGCACGACTCTGTCTCAAAAAAAAAAAAAAAAAAAAAAAAAGGTGCTAGGATTACAGGCATGAGCCACTGCACCCGGCCTGAACATGTGCTTTCAATTCTCTTGGGTATATACTTAGGTGTGGAATTGCTGAGTCATATGGTAACTCTATAGTTAACTTGTTGAACAATCCCCAAATTGTTTTCCACGGTAGCTGCACCATTTTACACTCCTATCAGCACTGTATGATTTTCCACATCCCCACCAATGCTTATTAGTATCTGCCTTTTTGATTACCACCTCCCTGGTGGCTGTGAAGTGGGATCTCATTGTGAACTAATTGCTTCACTTTAGAGAGTATTTATTGGTTTCATACTGGGTCTAGGTCCAAAAGTGAGAGAGACCTGGGGAGACAAGGCTTTGGAGAGGAGATAAGTCTTTCAACATTTGTTGTGAGTGGTCAGAGATAGAGGGAGGGGAGGTGTCCAGGAGGGGAGAATTGCCCAGACTGAGTGTTAGAGGCATCGATGCACCCACTGCATTTTGGAAATGAACAAGTTTGTACCATATATACAGTATCAGAGGTGTAGGAGGCATGCCAAAGGCTGAGACTTGGGGTGCCTGGATACCAACACTCAGTAGCTTGGTTTTATTTTGAAGATGAGTTGCCATTTATGAGCTGAGGCGTGAAAAGAAGAAATCTATTTTAGGATGACCACTCTGATTGCCATGTGGAGCCTGGGTTGGTGGGTGCAGCAATGAAGGCAGTGGGACCAGAGAGCAGCTGGACAAGGGTCCAGTAATTCCCATTCGAGATGGAGACAGCAGGAGCCAGGTGGAGGTGGTGGCGGCAATGAAGGGGGGCGGTCCAAAAAGACACAGTAAGCAGACTGAGCAGATCCTCAAGTGGAATACTTTCACTTAGTTCTCTCCCAATCTTTCACTGCAGAAAGATAGTCTTGGAAAAATTGAAAAGTCAGAGTTTCTAAAGGAAAATTCCCACAGGTGATGAGGACAGGGGGTGGGGGACAGGGCACTGCTCATTCCCCCTTACTCTGGGCCCAGGGCCACCCAGCATGCTGGACTCTGATGCAAAGAGTGGAGGTGACAGAGGAAAGAGAGATTCCTGTGCCAGGGGCACCAAATATTCTCCTCTCCACGAAGCCAACTTCGGCAGTGTTCGTTTTCCACCAGTCATATGCATGGCTCCCAGAGAGAAATGCAAGGTACGATGTGTCCCTGACTTCCAGAATCTTCCTCTTGAGATAAAATCAACATCAAGGTATATTTGAAAAATAATAGAAAATAGAAATGCTCACACAAGGGGATCACAGATGATTCCTTGCTACATTTGTCCTCCAAAGGCTTCAAGAAAGAGGTACATCTTGATTCAGGGCTCAGGGGACATTCCAATTTGGGTGCCAGGATGGAAAGGCCTAAGAGATAGTACAACAGGCAATGGAAGTCACATAGCAAAGGCAAGAAGGCAGAAAGGCATGAAGCCCACTCAGAAAACAGTGAGGTCACCTATTAGGCCACATGTACTGAGGTAGGAAGAGCTCGGCATTGAATGCCAGGCCAAGGCATGTGGCCTGATCCTGTAGGCAATGGGGAGATAGGGGATATTATGTCAAAAAAGGAAATGATCAAGGTAATGGACACTCTAAAGGGCGAGGTACCACTCAGCCAGCAGGGGAAATCAGTCTGCCTTCTGATGACAGACACGCAAGTGAGCAATACTGGGGCTCTAACAGAGACCAGCCACAGAGTGCATGAAGGTACAAGATGGCAAATGTCACCCTCAAGGCCTTGTTATATCTGGATGGGGGCCAAAAAGAAGTGTCAGGAAGTGGAGACCTGAGATCAGAAATGGTCTGGATACAGAGGACGATAGAGCTAGAAGAGCCAGGCGTGGTGGCGCACACCTTAGTCCCAGCTACTCAGGAGGCTTAGACACGAGGATAGCTTGAGCCTAGGAGTTTGAGGCTGCAGTGAGCTATGATCATGCCACTGCACTCCAGCCTGGGTGAGAGAGCAAGACCCTGTCTCTAAAAATAAATAAAAATAAATAATAAATAGGCTGGACACGGTAGCTTATGCCTGTAATCCCAGCAACTGGGGATGGAGAGGCAGGAGGTTCACTTGAGCCCAATAGTTTGAGACCAGCCTGAGCAACATAGCTGGGCCTGGTGGCGCGTGCCTCTAGTCCCAGCTACCCTGGAGGCTGAGGTAGGAAAATCAGTTGAGCCCAGGAGGTCAATGCTGCAGTGAGCCATGACCACACCACTGCACTCCAGCCTCGACCACAGTAAGATCCTGTCTCAATAAATGAGTAAATGAATGAGTGAATGAATGAGAAGAAATAAACGGAGATGGATAAGTATGCAGGAATCTCTTTCTCTTTAGGACTCTGCCAATGCATAAAAAAAAGCGTGAAAGCCAGATTCAAGGGAGACTGTGAAGAGAAGTTTCAGGGAGCCTGTCACCAGTAAGGCTGGCCCCCAAAGTCCTTCCAGTGCATTCCAGAGGCATTCACCAGAGATGTGCTATGGGCCAAGCAAGTGGTGAAAACTAAGAGTCTACCTGACTGCCCTGAATCTGGAGAGGGCAGTCTTCCATTTTCTTTTCTAAAATGCTTTCCTTAGGAGGTAACATCTTTTAAGTTTTTTTGATTGTGGTAAAATATACATAGCATAATATTTATCATTTTAATCATCCATAAGTATACAGTTCAGTGGCATTAATTAAATCCTCAGTGTTGTATACTCATAACCACAATCTTTATCCAAATCTTTACCCCAACCTTATACTCATTAAATAATAATAACTCATCCCCAACCTTTATTATCACCCCCAATCTTATTCTCATTAAATAATAAGTTTTCCCCCCTTCCTCCCATCTCACAGTAACCTTTATTCTACTTTCTGTCTCTAAGAATTTGCCTGTTCTGAGTATCTCGTATAAGTGGAATCATAAAATACTTGTCCTTAAGTGTCTGGCTTATTTCACTAAGCATGTTTTCAGGGTTCATTTATGTTGTAGCATATATCAAAATTTCTTTCCTTTTCATTGCTGAATAATATTTCATTGTGTGTATATACCACTTTTTGTTTATCCATTCACCTGTCAATGGACACTGGAGTTGCTTCCACATTTTGGCTATTGTAAATAATGCTGCTATGAACACGCCCTGCTTTCAATTATTTTGGATATATACACAGAAGAGGCATTGCTAGTAATTGTTTAATTCTTTGATAAACCACCATATTGTTTTCCATAGCAACTGCACCACTTTACATTCCCGCCAGAAATGCATGAGAGTTCAAACTCCTCCACATTCTTGCCAACACTTGTTATTTTCCATTTCTTTTAAAATTATAGCCCTCCCAAGGCTGGGCATGGTGGCTCACGCCTGTAATCCCAGCACTTTGGAAGACCGAGAGGGTGTGGATCACCTGAGGTCAGGAGTTCAAGACCAGCCTGACCAACACGGTGAAACCCCATTTCTACTTAAAAAAAAAAAAAAATAGCCGGGCGTGGTGGCCGGCTCCTATAATCCCAGATTCTTGGAGGCTGAGGCAGGAGAATCTCTTGAACCTGGGAGGCAGACGTTGCAGTGAGCCAAGATCATGGCACTGCACTCCAGCCTGGGTGAGAACAGCAAGACTCTGTCTCAAAATAATAATAATTAAAAAAAAAATCATAGCCTTTCCAGTAGGGGTGAAGTAGTATCTGATTGTGGTTTTGATTTGCACTTCCCTCATGCTTAGTTACATTGACCATCATGTGCTTGTTGGCCATTTATGTCTTCTTGGGAGAAATGTCTATTTAAGTCCTTTGTCCCTTTTTAAATTTTTTTGTGGAGACAGGGTCTCGCTATGTTGCCCAGGCTGGTCTTGAACTCCTGGCCTCAAGTAGTCCTCCCACCTTGGCCTCCCAAAGTGCTGAGATTACAGGCGTGAGCCACTGTGCCCAGCCTGTCCATTTTTTAATTGGAATTTTTCGTTATTGAGTTATAGAAGTTCTTCATATTAATCCCTCATCAAATACATGATTTGCAAATATTTTCTCCCATTTTGTAGCTTGTTGCCTTTTCACTCTGTTGATAACATCCTTGATAGCACCCTCTTAAATTAAATTAAATTAAATTTTTATTTTTTAGAGATAAAAAATAAAAACAGGGTCTCGCAGCCGGGTGGGGTGGCTCACGCCTGTAATCCCAGCACTTTGGGAGGCCGAGGCGGGTGGATCACCTGAGGTCGGGAGTTCAAGACCAGCCTGACCAACATGGAGAAACCCCGTCTCTACTAAAAATACAAAAAGTAGCCGGGGTGGTGGCACATGCCTGTAATCTCAGCTACTCGGGAGGCTGAGGCAGGAGAATCACTTGAACCCGCGAGGCGGAGGTTGTGGTGAGCCGAGATAGCGCCATTGTATTCCAAGCTGGGAAACAAGAACGAAACTCCGTCTTAAAAAAAAAAAAAAAAAAAAAAAGCAGGGTCTCACTCTGTTGCCCAGGCTGGATTGCAGAGGTGCAATCATGGCTCACTACAGCCTTGAACTCCTGGGCTCAGGCCATCCTCCCATCTCAGCCTCCTGAGTAGCTAGGAGATATGGTTTGGATGTTTGTTCCTTCCAAATCTCATGTTGAAATGTGATGCCCAATGTTGAAGGTGGGTCCCGGTGGGAGGTGATTTGATCATGGGGACAGATCCTCATAGATGACTTAGCACCATCCCCTTGGTGATAAGTGAGTTCTTGCTCAGTTCACACAAAATCTGGTTGTTTAAAAGTCTGGTACCTCCCCCTCACCTCCTTCTCACCCTGTGATATGCCTGCTCCTGCTTTGCCTTATGCCATGACTGTAAGCTTCCTGAGGCCCTCAGAAGAAGCCAAGCAGATATTGGTGCCATGCTTGTACAACCTGCAGAGCCATGAACCAATTAAAGTTCTTGTCTTTATAAATTACCCCGCCTCAGGTATTCCTTTATAGTAATACAAGAACAGCATAATACACGGAGACTACAGGTGTGCACTGCAACACTCAACTAATTTTTAAAATTATTTTTAGGGATGGGGTCTCACTATGTTGTCCAGGCTCATCTTGAACTTCTGGCCTCAAGCAATCCTCCTGCCTCAGCCTCTTAAGTAGCTGGGATTATAGGCACAAGCCACCACACTTAACAATAGTATCTTTGATGTACAAAAATTTTCAATTTTGATGAAATCCAATTTATCTATTTTTTTTTCTTTTCTTGCTTGTACTTTTTTGGTGTCATATCCATAAGCTTGTTGTTAAATCCAATGTCATAAAGATTTTCCTCAATATTTGATTCTAAGAGTTTTATGGTTTTAGCTCTTAAGTTCAGGTCTCTGATCTATTTCAAATTCCATTTTGTACGCAGTGTAAGATAAGGTTCATGTGGGGTTTTTTTACATCCTCTTTTTGTTTCTGTCTTATGAGAAGTAAGGAGTTGAAATGATCCAGTACTAGGCATTGGTTCCAAAGTCACTAAAGAACTAGTTAAGGGGGGCACTGGTCTCATGGCATGAGAGTGGGCCTCAGCTTTTTCATCTGTAGACTGGGAATAGTACTGCCCTCTGGAGTGGGTTGAATAATGTCCCCTAAAATTCATGTCCATCAGGAACCTCAGAATGTGACCTTATTAGGAGATAGGATCTTTGCTGATGTACTTAAAAATGTTGAAATGAGATCATACTCGATTTAGCATGGTCCTGGTGACTTTATAAGAAGGCCAAGTGAAGACAGAGGCAGAGGTTGGAGTGATGCAGCAACAAGGGTAGACATGCCACGGATTGCCTGACAGCAGAAGCTGGAGGAGGCAAGAAAGGATTCTACCCTAGAGGAAGCATGGTCCTGGTGGCACTTTGATTTTGGACTTTCAGCCTCCAAAACTGTGAGAGAATAAATTTCTGTTGTTTTAAGCCTCCACGTTTGTGGTAATTTGTTGCAGCAACCATAGGAAACTAATATACCCCCTCATGGAGTATTGAAATTATTATCATTATTATTTTTGAAACAGAGTCTCATTCCGTTGCCCAGGCTGGAGTGCAATGGCGCGATCTAGGCTCACTGCAACCTCTGCCTACCAGGTTCAAGCGATTCTCCTGCCTCAGCCTCCCAAGTAATTGGGATTCCAGGCGCCCACCACCACGCCTGGCTAATTTTTGTATCTTTAGTAGAGACAGGGTTTCACCATGTTGGTCAGGCGGGTCTTGAACTCCTGACCTCAGATGATCCACCCACCTCGGCTTCCCAAAGTACTGGGATTACAGGTGTGAGCCACTGCACCTGGCCGAAGTATTGAAATTATTAAGTATGAGATTTGTCAAGTGTTTATCACAGTGTTGGGCACATTGCCCAGGGCTTCTCAGGTCTCACTCGCAGCTGCCTATATCCATGACACAAAGCGGACCCAGCCATCACGTGCCAGTGTGCCCTCCCCAGTCCCACAAGTTCTCTGAGGTCTTGTTGGCTTAAACAGGTGCCTGGCACATCTGTCTCTCTACTAGAGAGAGTGGGGTTGACTGGACGTGAGTTTGAGCCTGGGGTTGGCTGCTGACTTGCCGGGTGACCTGGCTAAAGTCAGTTTCCTTCTCTGAATATTACTGCATCTGTAAGATTGTAGTAATGATACAAATGGTGCCATCCTCCATGGGTTGCCAGGAGGATTTGACAAGGTAATGCAGATGACAGTGCTTGATACTGTGATCATCAGAGAGCTTGGAACCTTGGAGATAGTCTTATCCAACCAACTCAGTTTGCAGAATTAAAAAAAACAAGGCCCATAGAAGAAGAGTGACTTGCCCACAGCCACGAAGTGATCTACTAATACCTCCCCTGCCCCACTGACATCCAAATGAGGGAGGGAAAGTGCCTCAACTGCTGAACACTGGAACCCACAGATCCACCCCCAGTAGTACTTCCCCAAGCTCCAGAGAGGCAGCCCTAGAAGAGAGTGGGTTTCCAGCAGTCAAGTTGAAGAAAGTATTTCAGGCAGTAGAGAGTGATCAACCATACCCACTGTTGCTGAAAGATCTAATAACAAGAGGACTGAGAGTGGACAAAGGTAGGAGCCAGCAAACTTTTTCTGTAAAGGACTAGATAGTGAATATTCAGCTTTGAGGGCCATACAGTCTGTTGCCTCTCTTCGACTCTGACCTGGTAGCACACAAGCAGTTTTAGACAGTATGTAAATGAGTGGGTGTGGCTGTGTGCCAATAACACTCTTATGGAAACTGAAACCTTTTTTGTTTTGTTTTGTTTTGTTTTTTTGATAAGGGTCTCGCTCTGCTGTCCAGCCTGGAGTGTAGTGGTGTGATCACAGCTCACTGCAGTCTTGACCTCCAGGGCTCAAGTCATTCTCCTGCCTCAGCCTCCCAAGTAGCTGGGACTACAGGTGCATGCCACCATGCCTGGCTAACTTTGTATTTTTTGTAGAGATGAGATCTTGCTATGTTGCCTAGGCTGGTGTGGAATTCCTGGGCTCAAGTGATCCTCCCACCTTGGCCTCTCAACTTAAATACTAAAAAATGTCACATCATTTTCATGTATCACAAAATATTCTTCATTTTTCTTTTTCTCAACCATTCTTTGTTTAGGGGTCACATGAAAACAGGCAGTGGACGGGACTTGGCCCACTGGCCTTAGTTTGCCCAACCATGGTCTCAGCTTTTAGATGGATAGAAATGCCTTATCCTATCCCAGGCCAAGTACATTGAAAACTTGGAGAGTAGGGCCCTGGCAAACATAGTTTTCAAAGCTTCCCTGATACCCAGCAATTCGTGTGTATACCCAAGAGAAATGAAAACACATGTCCAACAATAAGCTTGTATGTACATCCATGTTCATAGCAGCATTATTCACAATAGCCCCAAACTGGAAACAACCCAAATGTCTATCTACTGATGAATGGATAAACAAAATGTGGTATTATTATACAATTGAATAGTATTCAGCCATAAAAGACGTGAAATTCTGATTCATGGTAGAACATGAACGAGCCTCAAAAACATTACGCTCAGCGAAAGAAGCCAGACACAAAAGGCCACATAGTATATGGTTCCATTTATACAAAATGTCCACAATAGGCAAAATCTATAAAGACAGAAAGATTAGTGGTTGCCCGGGGTGGAGAAGGGTTAATGTGGAGTGACTGCTTAATGCGTCTGGGATTTCCTTTTGGGATGATGGGAATGTTATAGAACTAGATGGAGGTGATAGTTGCACAATATTGCAAATGTAGTAAATGCCACTAAATTGTACACTTTTAAAGGGTTAATTTTATGTTACATGAATTTTACCTCAATTTAAAGGAAAAAAAAAAACACCTTCCTCAAAGATTCTGTCATGCTACTACGGTTGAGAAACAGGACCAGTGTGAGGAGACAGCAAATTGAAAAGCAAGTTGAACTCACATCTGGATTCAAAGCTCAGTGTTAAGGTGGACTCAGCATAGGATCTGTGAGGGGAGAAGGGATGGGTCCTGAGCCTCTCCTAGGCTGGGAACAGTATGTTCTTTTACGGCATGAGGGATAAACTGGGGCCAGTCAGGTGAAGGAAGGAAGGGAAGTTATTCCAGACAGGTGGAATGGTGGGGTCAGGGAGGTGACGATTGGGGGTCGGGAGGCAGTGCAGAAGGGAAGCTGGAATGAGTTAAGGAGTTATATAGGGAGGCAGGGGCCTGATCAGACCATGTGGGGCTGTGCAGACCATAAATAGAAATTTGGATTTACTGTGAGTGAGATGGAAGGCCTGGGACACGAGACTGGAGGGTTTTAAGCAAGGGAGCAACATGATCTGATTTACTTTTTAAGAAGCTTCCTGTGGTTGCTGGATAAAAAAAATGGGCTGGAGGAGGCTGCTGTGCAGTTATTCAGGGCAGGGATGAGTGTACACATTCAAGACTTTAGGAGACAGAGTTCTCAGGATTTGGTAACGGAGTGGGTGAGATCAGGGCAGGGGGGCAAATCTGCCTCCCAGGTTTGGGGCCCTAGCAACTGGGAGATTGGTGGTGCCATTTACTAAGACAGGGGAACGCTTGTGGGAGGAGCAGAGTGGTTTGGGGGCTGGCAATGGGCAGTCCTGTTTTGGACATCGCAATGTGTCTGCAAAAGTTATTTTTGAACAAAATGTTATTGCTGTTAATTGGATGCCGAATTCCACATTTGTGTTCCGAAACATTTTCCAGGAGGTTTCTTGGGCTGCTTCAATTACATGAAAAGACTTAATTCAAAGAGACCAAATGTTGGTTTCTGTGGTTTGAGTCACCTGAGTGCTTACTTAGGGGAGACTTCACTAGGTAAGTTAAATACAGCCCTACTCTGCATTTGGGAGGTAAATGTTAAGTCCTGTTCCTACAGAGGTCAGGATTTGGAGAAGAAAATACTGCCTCGGAAATATTACAGAGACATACGTTATTTCTTGCCAAGTGTTTATGCAAATTCCATATTAACTCGACTGAGCACTGGAAAGAAATTTACAGAGCAGTTTCTCACATTAGGAAAACATGCAGGTATAAGGTTTTGCTCTGCCTGACTTGACACGCACGGGCTTCCTGAAGATGGATGGGTGTTCTGCATTTAGATTTCCAAGGAAGAGGACGCCTTCCCATGATAATGAGCCTTGAAACGAAGTCGTGACCCACCGGCCTTCGGCATCGTCTTCTTTCCTTTTGGGATCATAGTCACCATGGCCATCATTGCCAATATCATCACCATCGTGTGGTTGTTGGTGGGTTAAGAAAATTCCTCAAACCACCAGTGGGAATCCTAACAGGAATCAAAAAAGATGAGATGATTTGTTTCTCATTGAAATTTGTTGCATTACATTACAGAGGGCCCCCTTTGGGAGTGAGCAAGTCTGCTGCATGTAAGATGGAGGGATTGGTGGTGGTGGTGGTGGTGGTAGGGGGGTGTCGCTCTGCAGAAACACGGCAATGGAAGATGACCCTGCTGTCTGTGAAGCCACTGCTCCTGACCCACTACACTGGGCTGTTTCTGGGACAAGCAGGCAGAGCAGAAGAGTCTCCATGCCACCTCACCCTTCCTCCTGAGCCCAGCCAAAGCATTCCGGGACTTCTGTACTGCCTCCTCCCTCTCCTCCCCCACCCCGTCTCTTCTCCACTCTCCCCAGCTTTTCACTCGAATGGCTCCTGTCACCTAGAGCATCATTTTCTGGGTTCTGTACAACAGAGTCTTGAGACTCCGTGGAGAAATGAAACCATGGAATGTCAACCTGATCTTATCACCCGGCAGCACCACCCCATCTCCGCTTAAAACTCCTGGGGGTTCATGGTTGCCTTTGAGTAGAGTCCAGTCTTCACCTGGTCTACAAGTCCTGTGTGACCTGGTTCCTCTCATTTCAGCGGTTCTCTCAGAACACGCTGCCGTCTGCAGGCCAAACCGTTACTTCTTTGAGTCAGCTCTACGCTGACCGTGCACTGGGAGAGGGGCCGTACCTCTGTGTTCCCATTACACTGGGTGCTCAACTCTTTAACCGTCTGCATCAGACAGAGTAATAATTGCCTATCATCTGTCTCCAGCCTTGGACTTTCTTTTCGTCTCAGCCCTGAGAGTTGGGCCAGGCCTACACACCCAGCCCCTCTTTTCTATGACAATTGCTACCTCCACCACGTCCACACCAGGAATCCAAACTCCTCTCTCCAGCCCCACAGTCCCCAGCCTCTCTCCCTACATGATGCCAGTAGCACTCCTGTAGACCAGTTCCCTGTCGCTGCTGCTTCATGCTTAAAAGCCTTCAGTGGCTCCTCCTCTGTTCTCAGAACCAAATCTTTGCTCATTAGCATGGCATTCAAAGCCCTGCCTGTCCTTGCCATACTATAAAATCCAAGAGAGGAGAGAATAAGAAGGCTGTGGAGAGGCGGAGGAGACTAAGGGATAATGTGCTTATAACTCAAAAAGTATCAGAGGAAACATTGTTTTAGAATGCATTTTTAGGGCTTCTGTTTACATATGGGGTGTGTTCCAAAAATTCCTATGTATCTGGGCCTGGGTGGGCTGAATATTGTTGGGATAGCCAGTGGTTCCCAGACTTGTGAATTTCACCAATGAGTAGATTTCTTTTCTTTTTTCTTTAGTTTGGGGACGGGTAGGGTTGCCAACTTCTTACTTTGCAAAGTAAGCATATTAAACAAAACACTACTATCTTTTCATGAAATAAAAGGACTTTTGTATACCAAAACAAGTTCATGATTTCAAGATAAAGGTCAATACTCTAGCCTTATGGGGGGAAGCTTGCCACGACAACCTCATTTTTTTTTTTTTTTTTGTCTCCTGGGACTGGTGAAACTTGACTGTGAAGTCAGGCATTTGGGAAAATTGCTGTAGAGCCCAGTGCGCCCCTCCCTGCAGCCAGTCGGGGCTGTTTGCATGTCCATTGAGATGCAAGTGAGTCTTTGTCTCTTAATTGCCCCGCACGGTGGGGAGTGAGGTGGGAAGGGAGGGTGTGCTGTCCCTTTGTACCCAGCCAGGGCTCTCCAACAGGTTTGGTTAGAGGGATTAAATTCCAAGGCTGTGAGAGGGTAGAGGAAGCCCTGAGCACCAGCAGAGCTGCTTTGGGTCCCAGAGCACAGAGGGTGACCTTGAGTTGGGGCAAAGCCTTTGTCCCTGCCCTCATTCCCATGTGGACTCCCTCTTGGCTCTGGCCCCTAAGGATCAGTGGCGGGGTGGATATTAAGGAAGGGGTGCTGTCAGCATGGACAGTGGTGCTCACCTGATGGGCATCTTCAGCAGTGGTGGGGGTGGTGGCAAGGCCCTTCCACAGCTGATTTTGATCATGGGTGAGGGAGGCCACCCAGGGACTCAGCTGATTTGGAATTTATTATTATTTTGTATTTTTCTGTGCTCTACACATTCAGAGAACATTCTCTAGTAATGTATTACAGAAACAATTCCTGAAAGTATAGTCCTTGGGGAATTTGGAACACATAGTCCCATGGATACCTAGCTGGCCCACATAATCCTATTTACCTGAGATTGGTGTAAACCCACCCAGCCCTATATGTGTGCCTCTCCTGTTCTCCCAGGCCACCCTGGTGGCTGTTTGTCCATGCCACACTTCTCTGCTTGGGCCACAGCTTGGGAAAGGTGGACATTTTTAGGAGAGAATCTTGTCAGGCCAAATGGTTTTCCAATTGGTGGCAGTTTTCAGGGTATGAGAAGTTCAGGGAGAAACTAGGTGTAGCAAGAGGGTGGGAATAAGGAAGTGGTGTGTAGACGAGGCAGGCTTGGGCAAGAGTGGGTCCCCGAACCCATGTGCATTGGTAGTGGGGAGTATATACGATGTGTGGGGGCAGGGAACACAGATAATCGCTTTGACAATTTTTTTTTAATAATAATTTTTTTTTTCCTCCTGGGAAATACACTTCCAAACTAAGTTGGGGAGGTGCTCCCAGATCATGGTTTTTAAGTGTACAATTTCCTGTATGTAAATCAACTGCATGTTCATTTGCAATTCAGCAGGATAGCAGCACCTGACTGAGAGGTTCACTAAGTTCCCAGCAGGTCTTCAGTCTGGCAGGCAAATCAGCCCTCTCTGACTCACATTAACCTAACTTACAAGAGACTGAGAGACAAACCAGGACCAAGATAAGTTATTTTACAAAGGGAGAGGTATCTGGTAGGATAATCGATCTCAGACATTTGCAATATTTTGATTAAGGAAGAACTATTTGTGAGTATCTTTTGGCCACCATGATAAACATTGTCTTTTTCTTTTGGTTCTTATTCCTGTGTCAGAGCAGGTCATCTATGCTCATTTCGTGCTTTAGAGGAGCACACTCTTAAGGTTCTGTATCATCACCTGCTAATGTTTATCCTTGTCATGGTTCAATCTGCTAGAACGGAGATCAGCAAACTTTTCCTGTAAAGGGTTAGACAGTAAATATTTTAGGCTTTGTGGGCCCCATGGTCTCAATCACAACTGTTCAACTCCACTGTGGTAGCACAAAAGCCACCATAGGGAATACAGAAATCAGTGGGCATGGCTGTGTTCTCATAAACTTCATGAACCCTGAAATTTGAATTTTGTATCACTTTCTTATGTCATAACATTCTTTTGATTTTTTTCAACCATTTAAAAATGCAACTACTACTTTTAGCTGGAAGGCTGTACAAACAGCTGGGAATAGGATTTAGCCCATGGGGTGTAGTTTGAGAACTACTCTTGAGCTAGAAGACAGCTCAAGCTAGAAGATACAATGCATATGGCATTGTAGCACATTTAGCAGCTAGAGTTTCAGTTGCGTGTGACTGTCCACTGCATATTGATTGACATGGCCTCAAACTTAGAGGTTACATGCTTCTCACCTCCTCAGTGTAGATGAGTGTGTATGCATCAGGGTTTACCCATCAGACCCTGAGACTCCTAAAGACCAGAAAATCTAGTGCCCTCCTGGTACAGATGGTACCACCGGGGCCTATGGAATGGCTCAGGGCACTTAGTAGCAAAGGTAGGGCATGCCCACAGCCTGGAATAGACAGTAACTTCCTGACCTCACAGTGGCCACTATTTCCTTAGTCGTTACTAGATTAACCAGTAATGGTCCCTGCCCTCTGTCACTGTGTGCAGGCTGTTCACTTTTCACCATCTTGTTTAATCCTTAGCACAACCTTGTTGGGTTTAGCTGGGATTTGTACCCGGTCTGGCTCTACAGCACACATTCTTAGCCATTCACCAGCTGGGGTTCCTAGTGGTACCCTCCCACTTTGACACATGAGACTAGACCTGGCTAACTCCCCAGCCTCAAGGAACCTCCATTTTGCTGCTTTTCCCTCGTTAATTATTAGGTGATATATATGGCATTGTGAGGAATAAATATTAAGGGTAAAATGCCTGGAATATGCCATGGTATAGTCCATGTTCAATAACTACCAGCTATTTCTGTTAATTCTCCAGCTAGAATGGAATAATGTTCCATTCATATAGTAATTAATGCCCTGAACCTGGGAAGATCCACTCCTCATATGCTGCTTTGTTTCTGCAGCCCTAAGATTCAGGGCAATGGATGTAAGCCACACGGGAGATTTCGGCTTCATCTCAGGGAGACCCCAGAGCCCACTGTTCCTTAGGGGTTGGTGGGAGTCACTGAGGGGGCTGCCTAAGGCAGCAAGGGCTGGGTTGGGGGCACAGGAAAGCTGCCTAACGGATATTGAGCGGAGGTGGTAGTTGCCGCCCTCTAAGGAGGATGTGGCCCTGGGCAGCCCATGCCGCATAATGGCAGGGACAGGCTCACGCCGCCACTCCGGAGAGTAGCAGCGCTTCCTCTTTGTCTTGGAGAGCCGGTTGCAGCTGGGGCACTTCTAGGGAGCGTTCCCACGAACTGCTGCAGCGGGCATTTTGCTGGTCGGCACAGTATCGGAATCTGATTTCTTCGGGTCTGGGAGACGGACTCCGTTTGCAGGGGCTCATGGGAAAGGACTGCAGCGCGTTTGTCGGTCATTAAGCACGTTTTTCAGATCGACTCTGCAGATATGAACTTGCACTTTCAGCGCATTCATCACAGCCTCGGGAGAGCTGACCCAGTCCCTACCCCTAGTCTCCCGAGCCCGCGGCGCTTCGGCTCCGGGACGCCCCCCACCCTCCCTTCTCGCCCACCTGGGCGCCCCCGGCCTCGTTTCCTCGAGACGTGTCACTGTTTATCTACCGCAGCCAGTCACGAAAACGGCCCTTTTCTTCAGTCTCCGGTCAGGGTTCCACTATGGCCTCCTGCAGGGAACGGCGGGTGGGGACAGAGTGCGGGGCTCCGTGCTGGACGGTGTCTGGAGGGGCCCCGAGGGAACAACCCTTCACCGGGAGAACACCAAGGCCAGAAGGGGAAGAGCCCTGCTCAAGGTCACCCGGCAGGAAATCGGTGCCCACCGGCGCTGCCGCCTCCTGCTCTCCGGCACTGGTGACTCACTGCTCCAGGTCCGCGGGGCCACCTCCTTCGGTCTCGAGGACCGGGGTGGGACAGGGTCTGCGGACCGCTCGCTGCCGCTGGACCCAGCCCAACCCAACCCAGACTTCCCCACCCGGGAGCCGGCGGGCCCCGCCCCTCGCCCGGAGCCCCGCCTCCAGACCGCGGCCCCGCCCCTGATACTGCAGCCTCGCCCCGCCCCCCCGGCCTAACCCCTGCCGGGGCGCCCTCAGGCGCCGGCTCTCTAGCGCGCCCGACCTCCACTCTCCCGGGGCCGCGCCGCGCGCGCGCCGGCTTTGGGCGGGACGCTGCAGAGGCGGCGGGGCTCCTCCTCCCGCTGCTTCTCGGCCTCTCCTTCGGGCGCTCTCGCGCTAACTGTGCTCCTCCGGGGCCCTCCGCCTGCTCCCAGCCATGGTGGCCTGGCGCTCGGCGTTCCTTGTCTGCCTCGCTTTCTCCTTGGCCACCCTGGTCCAGAGAGGTAAGGCGGGCGGGGGGCGCGCGGGGACCCCGCCCTGTGGGCCCAGGGGTCGCTCTGCGCATGAGCGGCACGGTCCCCGCCTTGCGGGCCTGCGGTGGCTGCCACCGGCTGGGCCGGCTGTCCGAGGCGGAGCGGCGGGGGTCCGAGCCCCGGGCCCGTGGGGGTTGACTCCGCCGCGGTCGGAGTAGCCGGAGAGGAGGGCTGACGCTGGGCTGGAAACAGCGGATGGGCCCCCTAAAATCCTGAACGAGGTGTCACCACTGGTGACAACAGCTGTCCCCAGGAGTTTACCTTTGAGAAAACCTTAAAGAGAGCAGTCATTTTCGAAATTTGCTGCGAGGTCACAGACCGCAGAAGTACCTAGGTGGATTCCTAGCTCCTTTTGTCGGGATCACAGCGGGCATGGGGTGTGGGGGTGGGTCAGCGAGGTGTAGGTCTAACCAGCTCTCTAGGTGCTTCTGCCGTCCGCTTCAGTTTTTGAGACTTTGGTCATGTTTTGCCAAGGAACAGGAGAGAGAAATCCCGCTGAATCAAGGAAGCACGTTTCTTAGACCCTTTGCTGCTCAAAATGTGGTCCAGGGCCCAGCCGCATAGGCATCACCTGGGAGCTTGTAAGAACTGCAGCATCTCACGCCCCGCCCCCGACCTACTGAGTCTGATTCTGCATTTCAACTAGATCCGTGGGTAATTCTCTGGCACATTCAAGTTTGAGAAGCATCTTATTAGAATAAATGCAGTCTGTGGTTAAAAATAGGGTCTTAAACATGTACCAACAGAATCTTCTTACACTTATTTATATCCTATGTCCCCATCAGAAAAAGGGATTAAGGGAAACACTGTAATTGAACATGAATTATGCTCCGAGCTTCCTGACAATAGAAGTGAACCCAGCTGGCGGAAAATATATGAGCTCAGGAAACACACACACACACACACACACACACACACACACACACTTTGTCCTGGTACTGAGTTCTAGTAAGATTTGTGTCACATAAAGGAACACTGGAAAACAGTGGATGGTACTAGCCAAGACACTTTTGCAAAAGATGCAGAAATGTTTTTTATGTGGGTAACCCACCTGGAGTTGATTCACGAAGAGCCACTTAACATTCTACGGAGGTGCCAGCTCTGTTCTAGGAACTGATGATGCTGTAGTGAACAAAACTGAGATTGTCTTCATAGAGCTTACGTCCTGGTCCGGGCAGAAAACAAGCCCAACATCGAAATCTATATATATTGTCAGTGCTATGGAGAAAAATAAAGGAAGTTATAGGGGTAAAGAGTTGTTGAATTTTCTTTTTCATTTTCCCTTTAGGATGAAATTTTTATTTTGTTTACAATGCATTTGTGGGAAAAAGTATGATCATTTGATTGACTTGCATCTAATGACATGGAAATCTTGAAAGTGGAAGCACAAAAAAAGTTAGAAAAATGATACTCCCTTCAAAGCTGTCTTCTGAAAGTCTTCAACATGCTGTGCACATTGAGAAGGTGGGGAATAGAAATGATTGGGTCTTGCCGTCACGGTGGCTCAAGCCTGTAATCCCAGCACTTTGGGAGGCCGAGGTGGGTGGATCACGAGGTCAGGAGATCGAGACCATCCTGGCTAACACGGTGAAACCCCGTCTCTACCAAAAATACAAAAAATTAGCCGGGCGTGGTGGCGGGCGCCTGTAGTCCCAGCTACTCGGGAGGCTGAGGCAGGAGAATGGCATGAATCCGGGAGGCGGAGCTTGCAGTGAGCCGAGATTGCAGCCACTGCACTCCAGCCTGGGCGACACAGCAAGACTCCGTCTCAAAAAAAGAAAAAAAGATTGGGTCTTAGATTTGCACATTACAATTGTTGATTTAAGAGGTGGAGAGGAGACAGAACCAATACATCTGTTTTACAGATGAGGAAACAGAGGTACAGAGAGATGAAGTAACTTGCCTTAGGTCACACAGCGATTGCCAGAATTATGATTTGATGCAAGGTTTGTCCGACTGCACAGTCACTGCCTTTAAGCCCTAGGCATATGCCCTTGCACCTGGAGGTACCCCACTTCGACCACTTAGGGACCATGGGAAAATGAGTTCCCCGAATTTGTGTGCTCATCCATATGATGCCTGACAATCACAAAGGTTTTGAGGGGACCAGGCTTAGATCTGCAGCCTTGCTACCAGCTACCACTCCATCTCCTGAGTGCTTCCTGTGTGCCAGGCACTTCACATATATTGCCTTAAATTGCCTCGACCATTTTACAGACTAGATATTATCATTAGCTTTCAGATGAGGGGACCCTGGTCACATAGCTCAGAAGACATAGAGCCAGGATTCCACCCAGATAAGACTGCTACCCAGCGATCTTTTATTTTTAAATTAGAAAACCCGAAACAGAAGAAGCTTTGGTTTCAAGATAAGGGCCTAGTTTTCTGGATTTTTTTTTTTTTTTTGAGATGGAGTCTCACTCTGTCGCCCAGGCTGGAGTGCAGTGGCGCGATCTCGGCTCACTGCAAGCTCTGCCTCCTGGGTTCACTCCATTTTCTTGCCTCAACCTCCCAAGTAGCTGGGACTACAGGCGCCCACCACCACACCCAGCTAATTTTTTGTATTTTTAGTAGAGACGGGGTTTCACCGTGTTAGCCAGGATGGTCTCGATCTCCTGACCTCATGATCCACCTGCCTCGGCCTCCCAAAGTGCTGGGATTACAGGTGTGAGCCACCGCGCCTGGCCAACAGTTTTCTGGATCTTTTGTCCAAAATAAGATAATATGATTTTTGCATTGGTGGTCTTCTCCGGGATCCTGGTAGTCTCAGAGCTGTTGCATCAAAATGACAAACACAAAGCAAGTGCCTCAGGCACCAGTTGACTCTCCTTGAGCCCTGGAGTGGCATTATGTGTAGGCCTGCTGAGAGCCACTTTATTCTTGGTCCTGGTCCTCAGTAGTGGGATGTGGCTGAGAAATGCTGGCAGACCTCAGAAAGCACGCAGAAGCAGCCCTTCATAATCTGAGAAATCCTTCCAGGCTCTAGCAAGTAGCAAGTAGAGGCTGACTTTAGGCTCCCAGGAGTTTAAAGGGCGGTTAACAAGTTATCTTTGTTCTAATTACAGAGGGCTTTTCAGTCTGCTGTGTATTTCACCAGTTCCAAAAAGTCCTCCGAACACAGGTATGCTTCCTGTATGCGCCTCTAGAAATGGGAAGCTGTTCTTTTGAGCAGCAGGGAGAAGACTGTCAGGGATGTGGACGGGTAGTAATCTTAACAAGAGCTTCATTTCTGGAACACCTATAGGCCAGGCCCTCAGTGCCTTGCCGCATTACCCTGACCTGTGGCACTGTGACCCATATCACCTCCTGATGTCCATAGTGGCCCTTTTACATAGAGTCTTAAAGGTAACTGGTTGGTAACCCACTTCTCAGATGAAAAATATGGGGCCCAGAGAGGTTTAGGAACTTAATCAAGATAACGCTTAGCTGAATTGGATTTGAACTCAGGTTTATCTGCATAACCAGAGCAGAAGGCGTGAACACAGATACCTTCAGGGATCAGGCAGGTAATAGGAATGTGAGAAGTGGTCAAGAATAAGCATGATGGAGGAGCTGAGCACAGTAGCTCATGCCTGTAATCTCAGCACTTTGGGAGGCTGAGTTGGCCAGATTACTTGAGCTCAGGAGTTGGAGACCAGCCTGGGTAACATAACAAGAGCCCCATCTCTACAAAAAATACAAAAATTAGCCAGGCGTGGTGGCGTGTGCCTGTAGTCCCAGCTACTCGGGGGGCTGAGGATTACTTGAGCCTGGGAGGTAGAGGTTGCAATGAGCCAAGATCGTACCATTGCGCTTCAGCCTGGGTGACAGAGTGAGACACTGTCTCAAACAAAACAAAACAAACATACACACACACAAAACAAAAGAATAAAAGAATAAACGTGATGAGCATGTTGGCAAGCCACCAAGTGCCTGCTCCCTTAAAGAGAGGTCCAGCTTACACATGGAGTATCGGCTTGAAAGCACACCTGGCCAGTGCTGCTGTGACTCTGTCCCATGCGCCTAGCTGCTCAGTGCTACGGTTCCTCATCTGTGAAACAGGGATAACAGCACTATCTACCTCATAGGGTGGTTATTAGGATTCAATGAGTAGAAACATATAAAGCATTTAGCACAGCACCTGGCTCCAAGTGAGCAAGACATTCCAAGCCACGTTTCAAAAATAAGTGAAGCAAACCTTGAAAGGCATCATTTATACAAAATGTCCAGAGTTGGCAAATCCATAGAGACAGAAAGTAGATTAGTGGTTGCCAGCAGCTGGGATGAAGGGGGATGGGGAGTGTCTGCTTAATGGGCAAGGGGTTTCTGTTTGGGCTGATGACAATGTTCTGGAACTAGATAGAGGTTATGATTGCAAAACATGTGAATGTACTAAAAACTATGAATTGTACACTTTAAAAGGCTGAATTGTGGCCGGGCGCAGTGGCTCATGCCTATAATCCCAGCTTGTTGGGAGGCTGAGGTGGGTGGATCAACTGAGGTCAGGAGTTCGATACCAGCCTGGCCACCATGGCAAAACCCCATCTCTACTGAAGATACAAAAATTAGCCAGACATGGTGGCACACGCCTGTAGTCCCAGCTACTTGGGAGGCTAAAGCATGAGAATTGCTTGAACCCGGGAGGCAGAGGCTGCAGTGAGCTGACATCATGCCACTGCACTCCAGTCTGGGCGACAGAGCGAGATTCTGTCTCAAAACAAAAAAAAAGGGCTGAGTTGTATAGGAACTATATTTTCAGTTAAAAATTCACTGGGTACTGACTTGTACACTTTAAAAGGGTGAGTCGTATAGGAATTACATTGCCATTTGAAAAAATGCACTGTATAATCCAAGCAGAGTAAGTGTGAGAAGTGGCAACATGTTACCCCTGGGTTGGGGTTGTTTTCAAGGTGCTAGAGCTTGGTTCGGGGGCGTAAGAGCAAAGTGGGCCCCATGTGCCGGCAGTGCTGAGATGCCAGGCTGGGATCCAGGTAGAAGTCTCATGGGCTGACTTGGGGTATTGGACTGAGCCAGATGGGCCACAAAGGCATCTGCAGGGTTGGCCGAGAGATGCTTAACCCTGCCTGCCCGAGTTCAGGAATGGTCCATGCAACAGTGGCATGATGGGGAGAGGGGAACTTCCCTTTCCTACATGGCTCCAGGGTCGCCATTATGGG
This sequence comes from Papio anubis, assembly GCF_008728515.1. NCBI lineage: Eukaryota > Metazoa > Chordata > Mammalia > Primates > Cercopithecidae > Papio > Papio anubis. The sequence continues at coordinate 4,297,083 of NC_044996.1, read as the reverse complement.
TGCTAGTCAGTTGCTGCACTGGTCTGGCAGAAGGTCTGGGGACTCTGCCTGTTAGTCTTACCTGCTTTGACTGGTTTTCAGTCTTTTCCTTGCTGTCACAGGTCGCATCTCTATCCCTTGCATTACTTTGGACACAGGGTATCTCAAATGTGTTGTTTGTTTCTTTGTTTTTTTGAGATGGAGTCTTGCTCTGTCGCCCAGGCTGGAGTGCAATAGTGTGATCTCACTACAACCTCCACCTACCTCCCAGGTGCAAGAGATTCTCCTGCCTCAGCCTACTGAGTAGCTGGGATTACAGGAGCCCACCACCACACCCGGCTAATTTTTTTGTACTTTTAGTAGAGACGGGGTTTTGCCATGTTGGCCAGGCTGGTCTCAAACTCCTGACCTCAGGTGTTCCACCCACCTTGGCCTTCCAAAGTGCTGAGATTACAGGCGTGAACCACCACGCCCAGCCCGTGTTTTTAAACACATGCACAGAAATCATCCAGGAGTCAGCATCAGTAGGCATTGAGGAAGGGCATGAAGTTGCCTTCGGTGGAGATGATGCTGATTAGGCCCATTTTGGCTGCTCAGAAGGGAGTGTTGGGAGGAGCTGGGTTTCATTCTTGTGTGTTAGAGATACCTTCCAGATACATTGACTTTCCTGTTCTGTTCTTTTCCCCACCTGGTGTTTTGCTTTTTCTGCTGTGTGTTCACTCTTAGGTGTTTTTTGTTTTTTTCTTCGAGATGGAGTTGCAGTCTTGTTGCCCAGGCTGGCGTGCCATGGAGCGATCTTGGCTCACTGCAACCTCTGCCTCCTGGATTCAAGCAATTCTCCTGCCTCAGCCTCCCAAGTAGCTGGAACTACAGGCATGTGCCACTACACCTGGCTAATTTTGTTTTCTTTTTATGGAGACAGGGTTTCTCCATGTTGGTCAGGCTGGTCTCAAACTCCCGACCTCAGGTGATCCGCCTGCCTCAGCCTCCCAAAGTGCTGGGATTACAGGTATGAGCCACCACGCCTGGCTCACTCTTAGGTTTTGTACTTTGCACGTTATTCCTCTTCTGCTCTTGGGTGCCTGGGAGGACTGGCTCAAGGGGTTCCTGTCCCCCAATCCAGACTGGGCCCTCCCTGAGGCTAGGTCCACTGACTGGTGAATGTTGGTTTGCATGTAAAAGCTTCACTTCATCATAGACACCTATCAAGAATGGGCCAGAAAATCTTTCATGTAGGCACCTGTTCTACATGGAGTGGGGTGGGAAGCTGCAGTAGAAAGAATAATAATGAGCCTTCAAAGATGTCCACGTCCTGATCTCTGGAACCTGTGAATATGTTAGGCTCCATGGCAAGGGAAATTCAGTAAGGTAGCAGATGGAATTCAGGCTGCCAATCAGCTGACCTTAAAATAATATTATCCTGGATTATCCAGGTGGGCCCAATGTAATCACCTGGGTCCTTTAAATACAGAAGAGGGAGGTAGAAGAGGTGGGGATTAGAGCCATGTCATATGCGAAGGACTCGCCCGGCCATTGCTAGCTCTGAAGATGGAGCAAGGGGCCAGGAGCCAAGGACCGCACAACCTCTAGAAGCTGGAAAAGACAGGGAACAGATTTTTCTCTAAAGTCTCCAGAAGGAACACAGCCCTGCCCACACCTTGAGTTTAGCCCATGAGACCTGGGTTGGACTTTTATCTCTAGAACTGTGAGACAATAAATGTGTATTGTTTTAAACTGTTGAATACAGTATATTTTGTTATAACTAAAACAGGATGCTAATAAGAAGCTAAGAGTTAGATACTAGCATCCTCTTCCTTCTTTGGAAAACTAGTATGTGATGTTTCCTTACATTGTTTCAGTTTTACCATTTTTAAATCAATCCCTAGAATGCTCTAAGTTCAGTATTTTAAAATAAATGTGCAGAAAATTGGGTTGCAGTGATGTTTTTGGTGCAGCAATGAATGTTTAGAAGCATCTCTGAGGACCCAGGAAGGTAGCTGGATTTCTGGTGCTTGTGTTTTATTCCAAACTGCTTTACAAGGAGATGGGAGTCTATACTTTTGCTTTGGAGCATGGCCCATGCTGCAGGTCACCTGCAGTGGGGGTCACTGGCTGTCTCCAAAGGCCTTTCCCACCCTTCTCCTCCAGTCCTGATGGCCACATTTGAAGCAGGCATGCGCCTGGGCTGTCTCTGGGCCAGCAGACAGAGGGTTTCTGATTTGTGCAGGCCACACTTGCCCCTTTGCTGAGGAGGAGGAGGAGTGTGCTGCTGGCCCACCTTTCTCCTGGCCGCCCTTACCAGTGCTGTGGCTTCAGCTAATTGTGTCGATTCCCTGTCTCTCAAGTTGGGGATAGGAGTGGGGGTGTGGGGAGAGGACCAGACAGGAATGGGTGCACTCCTGCTTCAACCAGTGTTGTTTTTTGTTTGTTGGTTTGTTTCTTGAAAGCAAGTTTATTTTTGTTTTATTTACTTATATTAGTATTATTTTTTTTGAGACGGAGTTTTGCTCTTGTCGCCCAGGCTGGAGTGCAGTGGCACAATCTTGGCTCACTGCAACCTCTGCCTCCCGGGTTCGAGTGATTCTCCTGCCTCAGCCTCCCGAGGAGCTGGGATTACAGGCGCCCGCCATCTCGCCCAGCTAATTTTTGTATTTTTAGTAGAGACGGGGTTTCACCATGTTGGCCAGGCTGGTCTTGATTTCCTGACCTCAGGCGATCCATCTGCCATGGCGTCACAAAGTGCTGGGATTACAGGTGTGAGCCACCGTGCCCAGCCTGAAAGCAAGTTTAAAAGAATGAAAGAATGGCTACTCCATAGGTAGAACAACTCCACTTCAACCAGTTTGGAGCTTTGTTTTTATTAATTTTCTACCTCGGGCTTCTCACAAGATGTCAGAATGTTCTGCTGCTTTACAGCAGAAGTATCTTTGAAAACTGCTGTAGTTGAATCCTACAGATACGACACCCCTGTTCAGTGAACATCTGTGTAGAGGAGAGGCTAGAAAACATCTAGCTGTCATTGTTAGGTGGTTGTATTTGGGATTGTTTTTTAAATTAGAGGTGATACTCTCCACAGGAAGTATTACTGCAGTGTGGAATTTATTTCCACCAAAATAGTGCCCAGGCACAGCTGGGGCTCATTTTGACAGTCTACTTTTTCTTTTTTCTTTTTTTTTTACTGCTACTTCAGCTAGCCTGGGATGGTATAACTATATTCGGTATTTCTTTCAGCCTAAGGGCAATGTGGGGAAAAAAAATCTGAGATGTGAATGGCACTTGAGATACTAAGGAAACCCATGGGCTAACCCCAAGGAGGCCAGAGGACAAAGAAGCCCTTTAATGAAGCTCATACCAGTCAGTGGCCTGGGGCACAGAGAGTGGATCTGAAGGGCAGATGGCAGGCAGCAGGCCTCATCCTGAATGAGCAGCCAGGACCCATGTGGGGGCACTGTGGGTAAAACAGAGCAGGGTAAAACATGCACCTGCCCTCAAGGAGATTAAAGTCCAGACAGACCTGGAAGCAACTATACATAGTCACATGTATCTTAAAAGACACACAAGGATTCCATTGTTGCTGTAGTGCTATCTGCCAAGAAGACACTTGCCCCCTTTCTCCCAGGTTGAAAGCTGTTGCTGTCGCCTATTGCCGCATAATGAACCTCTACACATTAGTGGCTTGAAACAACTGTTTTACTATACTCTTAGACTCCATAGGTTGGGAATTAGGATAATGCAGCAAAGATGGCTGTCTCTGCTCTACTGTATCTAGGACCTCAGCTAGGAGAACTCAAGTGGCTGGGGGCTAGAGTCATCTGGAGGTTTTTTTCACTCACATGTCATAAAGGATGGGCTTAGCTGGGGTTGTCCACTGGAACACCCACACGTGGCCTCTCTGGTTTGAGATTCCTGGTTTGAGCAAGGAAATTGTATTTGAACTTCTTACATAGCCCCTTCAGGTTCTAAGCGTGAGTATTCCAGTAGACAAAGTAGAAGACAGATGGGCCTTTTAAAAAAAAACCTTTTAAAAACTGTGGCAAAATACACATAACCTTTACCATTTTAACCATTTTAAAGCACACAGTTCAGTGGCATTAAATACATTTTTTGTGTGTGTGATCATCACCATTCCCCCTCCCCTAAGCCCTGGCGCCCACTCATCTGCTTCCTATCTGGATTTGCCTATTCTGGACATTTCATAGCAACGGAATCAGATAGTATTTGTCCTTTTGAGATTGGCTTATTTCACTTAGCATGATGTTTTCTGGGTTCCTCCCTGTTGCAGCGTGGATCAGTACTCCATTTCTTCTTATTCAACTTATGGTTGAATAGTATTCTATTGTACGGGTAGACTGTGTTTTGCTTCTCCAGCCATCAGCTGATGGACGTTTGGGTTGTTTCCACCCTTTGGCTATTGTGAGTAGTGCTGCTGTGGACATTCGTGTACAAGTCTTTGTTTGAGCAGCTGTTTTCAATTCTTTGGGATATATGCCTAGATCATGGTCTTTTATGACTTGGCCTCAGAAGTCACTAGCATGACTTTCATTGAATTCTGTAGGTTATGAGTCAGTTGAGGGTAGTCTAGATTCAAAGTGAGAACATATATCCTACCTCTTAAGGGAAGAGTGCCAAATAATTCTTATCCATCATTTAAAACTGCCACACAAATCTCAGATTTCTGGGTCCTGCTGAAATATTGCTCCCTCCCTTGAGCGTATTCCAGTTCTCCTAGTTGGGAGTAACTGCTTGTAGCTCTATTGTGATGGCAACTTCTCTCACCTCTCTAGTTCTTTATGAAATAATCACCATGAGGTATATTTGTTAGTGTCCAGTTAGTAGCCTGGCTCTGTGTGTGCCTCTTCATTTTCTGTTCCTTCCCGTGATGCCATGCTGCTGTTGTCAGCAGTCGGGTTCTCTCTCTGAGTGGGGGATGGATCAGCTGATTCTGAGAGCCCTTCAGCACTGATGTTCTGTGGGCTCCAAGTGCTCTTATTTGTACAGGCTTTCTCCATGAGGGAGGCCTCCTTCTGACAGCACAGTGCCTACTGTGTAGCCTTGGAGGAGCTTGCTGAGTGTAGGTCTCAAGGAGTTTGGATTAACTCTCAAGGTGGGGCAGCCTGGGAATTTGCCCTTTTTCACCTTGAAGAAGACTCTCTGAGGGCTGAGTTTTTTTGTTTTTGTTTTTGGTTTTTTTTTTTTTTTTGGAGACGGAGTTTCGCTCTTGTCACCCAGGCTGAAGTGCAGTGGTGCACTCTCAGCTCACTGCAACTTCCGCCTCCTGGGCTCAAGGGATTCTCCTGCCTCAGCCTCCTGAGTAGCTGCGATTACAGGCATGCGCTACCATGCCTGGCTAATTTTTGTATTAATAGTAGAGACATGGTTTCACCATATTGGCCAGGCTGATCTACAACTCCTGACCTCAGTTGATCCACCTGCCTTGGCCTTCCAAAGTGCTGGGATCACAGGCATGAGTCACCACACCTGGCATTTTTTTTTTTTTTTTTTTTTTTTTTTTGAGACAGGGTCTCACTCTGTCACCTAAGCTAGAGTGCAGTTGCACCATCATGGCTCAATGCCACCCCAAGCCTTAGGCTCAAGGGATCCTTCCACCGCAGCCTCCCATGTAGCTGGGACCGCAAACATGTGAAACCATGCCCAACTAACTTTTTTATTTATTTGTAGAGACAGAATCTCAAACTCCTGGGCTCAAGTGATCCTCCCGCCTCACCTCCGAAAGTGTGGGATTACAGGTGTGAGCCATGGCGCCTGGCCTGAGTACTCTCCTAGATAGAGACTACTGAGCAGAGTTTCTCAACCATGGCACTGTTGACCTTTGGACCAGATAATTTTTCTGCAAGGGATGAGGTGGGTGGGTGTTTAGCAGCATCCTTGGCTTGCCCACTAGATGTGGGTAGTACTCCCCTCCCTAGTCTTGTCAACCAAAAATAACTTCAGACATTGCCCAGAGTCCTTTAGGGAGTGGGGGGTGGTGAATCACCCCTTGTTGAGAACCACGACTGTAAAGACAGATACAGCCATGCCTTGCTTAACAATGGAGAGACGTTCTGAGAAATGTCATGTGATCTCATTGTGTGAACGTCATGGAGTGTACTTACATAAGCATAGATGGTATAGCCTACTACATGCCCCTAGGCTACAAACCTGTACAGCCATGTGACTGTACTGAATACTGTAGGCAGTTGTAATACAAAGGCAAGCATTCATGCATCTAAACATAGAAAAGGTAGTGTGTTGTGCTAACATGTTATGATGGCTACCATGTCACTAAGCCATAAGAATAACTGGGAATTTGGGGCCCCAGTTATAATCTTATGGGACCACCATCATATATGCAGCCCATCATTTGGCTGAAATATATTGCTATGTGGCCCCATGACTATATATTCTTTGTAATATCGCTCTGTTTTCAGTATTCTTCATGAGTCACTAAAGTTTTCTGCCATCATCACATTGCCCAGGACAGACATGTTGGAATAAATCAGATCACAGCCAGTCTTGCACATTGGTATCAGCTCAGACAGTTCTGGTTTTTTTCTTTCTTCTCTACAGGGCAAGTTCTAAGATCAGGCAACTCTAGAAACATACCTTAGACTCCTTGATGAGCTTTCAGGTCACCCTAGTGAGACCATATGCATCACCAATCTTTGTAGTTAGTTATTTTCTGCATAGACTTCCACAGATGGCTCATCTCATCTCTTATGTTCACCCTTATTAGTTTCCATTTTAGATGGCGACCTTGTCTTTTTTTTTTTTTTTTTTTTTTTTTTTTTTTTTTTTTTGAGACGGAGTCTGGCTCTGTCGCCCGGGCTGGAGTGCAGTGGCCGGATCTCAGCTCACTGCAAGCTCCGCCCCCTGAGTTTACGCCATTCTCCCCTCAGCCTCCCGAGTAGCTGGGACTACAGGCGCCCGCCGCCTCGCCCGGCTAGTTTTTTGTATTTTTTAGTAGAGACGGGGTTTCACCGTGTTCGCCAGGATGGTCTCGATCTCCTGACCTCGTGATCCGCCCGTCTCGGCCTCCCAAAGTGCTGGGATTACAGGCTTGAGCCACCGCGCCCGGCCGACCTTGTCTTTTTAATGCATTTAATGATTTTCTGCGAACCAGTGAAAAAGAATAAACAGCAAATGAGCCAAAGATTTGACCAGGCAATTCATGTAGGTAGAAATCAAATTGGACAATAAACATATAAACATATAAAAAGATGATCAGCCTCATTAGTAATCGGAGAGATGCAAATTAAACTATAATAAGATAACATTACATACCCTCTGGTAGGCTAAAAATTGTAATAAAGTCTGACATACCAAATGTGTACACAGTTACAAGAGTAATACGTACTCTTTGTAGTAAACATGGGAAATGTGGAGAAGTGTAGAGAAAACACAAACCTCGTTACCCAGGGATAACCACCGTTAGCATGTTAGAATACAGTATGTCAATAATTTTTTCTGTGCTGAAATATGTATTTCACATTATTGGCATCAAACTGTATGTCGTTTTCACCAGTATTGTGAAATATAACAGATATAGAAAAACATGCAAAGCCTATATGTACAGTTAACTTTTTTTGTTTGTTTGTTTGTAGACGTGGAGTCTCGTTGTGTTGTCCAGGCTTGTCTGAATTCCTGGCCTCAAGCGATATTCTTGTCTCAGCCTCCTAAAGTACTGGGATTATAGGCACGAGCCACTGCACCCAGCCATATATATACAGTTTAACAAAAATGTGTAAAATGAAAACCTGTGTCACCACGGACCAGGTCGAGAAATAGAATGTTGACAACACTTATACAGACCCCTGTGTGCCCCTCCCAGTCACAGCCCCCTCCCTCCCTGTAGACGTAGCCACCCCCCGCGACTTTTGTACAGTCATTTTCTCCCTTTACTTTATACTCTGCCACCTATGTATGCAGCCCTAAATTGTATAGTTTTGTTTTACCTGTCTTCTAACCTTGTAGAAATTGGATTACACCATGTGTAATCTGTTTTGTCTTTCTCCCAACATTATTGTCGATCTGTTGTGTGTCACTGTAGTTCATTTGTTTTCATTGCCATGTGTTATTCCACTGTTTGTCTACATCACAAGTTGTTTCTTAATCTATTCTCTTATTAATGAACATTTGGATAATTTCCAGTTCGGGGCCATTTTAAGTAGTGCTGCCAGGAGCATTCTTATGCAGATGTGCAAAAGTTTCTCTAGGGCAGAGGTTCTCACACTGTGCTCTGAGGACCCTTGTGGGGGCCTGTGAGACTTCTTCAGGGGGTCTACAAGGTCTGACTACATTTATTGATTGATTAATTGGTTGATTGAGATGGGGTCTCACTCTGTTGTCCAGGCTGGAGTGCAGTGGTGCATTTTCAGCTCACTGCAACCTCCACCTCCCAGGCTCAAGTGATTGATCCTCCCCTCTCAACCTCTGCAGTAGCTGGGACCACAGGTACATGCTAGCATGCCTGGCCAATTTTTTTCGTATTTTTGGTAGAGATGGGGTTACACCATGTTACTCAGGCTAGTCTTGAACTCCAAGCTCAAACAATCCACCCACCTCAACTTCCCAAACTGCTGGGATTATAAGTGTGACACACTGCCCAGGCCAACTACTTACATATTAGTACTAGGATGTTAACTGCCTTTTCCATTCTCCTCTCATGAGTATGCAGTGGCATTTTTTAGAGACTATGTGATATGCAGTATCATCACCCTGATGGCTAATGGAATGTGTGTTTGTATGTTATGGATTACAAATGCCTGTTTTAATTTCTAATATGATAAATATCAATAGCAGTCACTGATATAAATAAAAGCTCTTTGAGGTCCTCAATAATTTTGAGTATATGTAAAGTCTTTCAGGCCAAAAAGTTTGAAAATTGCTGCTCTAGGGTTATATCTAGAAGTGAATTTCCTGAGTTATGCAGTATTTGGAACTTGAGTTTTATGAGGTGGTACTAAACTGTCTTCCAAAATGGTTGTACCAATTTATATTCCTACCAGCAGCGCAGAAAAGTTGCTGTTGTGCCAGCCTCACCAACGCTTGGTACTGTCAGACTGGACTATGATATTTAGCCTACTGGGGCTTTTTATATTATTGTAATGGTTTCGTTTGCATCTTTCTGGTTACTAATGAGGTTGAACATCTTTTCCTATGTTTATCTTCCAGTTTGGTTTCCTCTTTTATGAATTGCCTGGTTGTCTTTGGCTCATTTTCCTGTTTACTCTTTCTCTACTGATACTCACTCATTTCCTCATGTGCTTGGTGGTTTGTTTATTTATTTATTTATTTTTGGCTGTGTACTGCTTATTGTAATTGAAATATATATCTGGGGAATCTTTGAAGTCTAGGGTAAATTTGCCTTCTTCCAGAGAAGAATTTGTGTTTGGTTTTTGTCAGGTGCCTTGTGTGATTAATCTGGGACTACCTTAAACAAAGTTTCTACCATTTTCGCTTTGTTTTGCCATCATCAAGGCAGCCTTTCTTGCAGTCCTCTGGGGGTAGAATTTGGGAGGGGCATATTTGTTTCTGAGTCGCCCTTGCCCCAAGGGTGTAACACTTTGGGGTCCCAGCATAATATGAGAATAATTTTCTGTTACATTCCTTTAATGGCCATGGGCCTGCTCTTTAGTCCCCTTTGCCTCCCTTGGAAGATTGTCAAAACCAAAGTCAAAATTTGTCTAGATTGGCAGATGCCCTCAGAGCCTGTGGCTGCATGTGCATGGACTCCTACCTCCCTGGATTTTCCACTGTCTTTTAGGGGTTGTCATGTTTTGTTTGTTTGTTTGTTTGTTTTTTGAGACGGAGTTTTGCTCTCATTGCCCAGGCTGGAGTGCGATGGCGTGATCTTGGCTCACTGTAACCTCCGCCTCCCAGCTTCAAGCAATTCTCCTGCCTCAGCTTCCCGAGTAGCTGGGATTACAGGCATGCACCACCACGCCCGGCTAATTTTGTATTTTTAGTAGAGACGGGGTTTCTCCCTGTTGGTCAGGCTGGTCTCGAACTCCCGACCTCAGGTGATCCGCCCGCCTCAGCCTCCCAAAGTACTGGGATTACAGGCGTGAACCACCATGCATGGCCTGTCATAGTTGTTTTTTGCCAACTTGTCAGTTCTTCAACACTTCTAAACGTTTTAAAATGATATTTTCGAATCAACCATTTTAGTTGTTTGTAATGGGAAGATTGGTCCAAATAATCTATTCTCCCATTACTAGAAACACAAATTGATATATCTTTGTTTATATAACCTTATATTGTGAGTATCTTATGTGTTACAGTTAAAACATGTTTTGAATATAATTTTTTTTAAATTTTTTGAGATGGAGTCTGACTCTGTTGCCCAGGCTGCAGTGCAGTGCCATGGTCTCGGCTCACTGCAACCTCTGCCTCCCGGGTTCAAGTGATTTCTGGCTAATTTTTAGTATTTTTAGTAGATACAGGGTTTCACCATGTTGGCCAGGCTGGTCACGAACTCCTGACCTCAAGTGATCAGCCTGCCTTGGCCTCCCAAAGTGCTAGGATTACAGCCATGAGCCACTGCATCCAGCCTGAATATAATTTTTGATGAATATTTAGGTTGACTCTAGGTCTTTGCTGTTATAAATGACATTTCATTAAATATCTTTGTATGTAATATTTGGATGAACATTATTTCTAGTTACAGGGTGAGAGGGAGAGGTGGGAGAGAGAGGGTCTAAACCTTAGTGCTCAGTTAATGTTAACTCTTGTCACCCGTTATTACACGTACACATGGGATGGCTGAAGGGCACGTGGAGCCATCCTGCCTAATGGCCTTGGTCTTTTCCCTGGAGGAGGAGACAAGGTCTTGTGCTGAGTGTATGAGGAGCCAGGTAGAGAGTTAAGATTGGAAAGAGTACTGTTAGGGACAAAGGGAGCCAATTAAGGAAATGTGGATTGCCAAGGCACCCCGAGGGCCTGGATTGACTCACACACCCTGAGCTGGCACCTGTGCCAGTGCTAATCAGGACAGTGATACAAGACTTTCTCCTGCAATGTGGCACCACCCCAGAATACAGCAAGGCTGGCTGGTGGCAGGATCACCATTCCTGGTCAGTTCCCTCCAAGAACTCTTAATTGAGTGCTGCGTATACACCAGGCATCTTGCTTGGCGCTGGACCAGTGGTGGTGCAGGCACTGGCTGTGTTTCAGGGAGCTTCTGGTCCAGTGGGGTTGGGGGAGTGGGTTCTTTTATCAAAGTTGAGGATTGGCAGGGCAGGGGCAGAGCACTGTGACAGGTATTGCTGGCTCTGGCTACAGTCTCTGTGGTGACCTAGCTGGGACTGTGCCAGGTGGCAAAGGAGGTAGAGCCCATTGAAGCTTCGAGGATGATCAGAAAGGATTGCTGAGGTTGGCCTGGCAGCCTCTGCAGGCCTGCTGGGGTATAGGTTGGGCCAGGATTGGGAAGATAGAGCCAAGGCCACAGAATGGGATTTCCAAGGCGGGGCAGTTTCTTGTCCAGTGTGGGATGAAGTGAAATGAGAGCCTTTAGTGAAATGAGAGCATGAAGGACACTGGAGAGGAGGAAGGAGGTCAAGGGACCAAGGGCAGGATGACTTGGGGTGGAGAGAGAACCCAGCCACAGCCAGGCAGCTCCCTCTTACTCACTCTAGCTCCCTCTCGCTAGAAGGGAAGGTACTGGAAGTCAGGAGAGGACAGCCTTAGGAAGCAGGTCAACAACAGCCAGGTGACTGCAGCCCTCAAGCGTTGAAGTACTGACAAGATTCTAAGAACATCCATGAAAGAACCTAGGAGATGGGAAATCCAGAGAGGTAACTAGAGAATGAGAGCGGGTTTCTTGGAAGGCCCCAGTCTTCTCTGTAGAAGAGAAAATAGTGGTAGAAAGTCACAAAGGGACTTGCCCCAAGTCACAGATGCATCCTTTATATCCACTGCCTCTAAACTACAGAAGGCTTTTTTGTGTAGAGGATTAAATTTCCTTTCTCCTCCCGCATGTTAAAACAGTTCCATTTTCTTTCACACACCATACGATTCACCTGTTAAAATACACAACTTGGTGGTTTCTACTATATTCAAAGCTGTGCAACAATCACTCTCATTGTCTAATTTTAGAACATTTTATTACCCTGAAAAGAAACCCCTTACCAGCCCCTCTCCATTCCCCACCTTCCCCCTGGCCCTCAGCAGCTACTAGTCTACTTTCAGCCTCTATGGATTTCCCTGTTCTGGGCATTCATATAAGTGGAATGATATAATATCTGGCCTTTTGTGTCTGGCTTCTTTTACTTGGCATGATATTGTCAAGGCCCATCCACATCGTAGCATGGATCAGATATTCATTCCTTTTTATGGTCAAATAATATTCCATTTTATGGGTAGACCACATGGTGTTTATCTGTTCCCCAGCTGATGGACATTCAGGTTGTTTCTACTTTGCAGCTGCTATGAATAGTGCTGCTGTGAACAGTTATGTACAGGTGTTTGTGTGGACTTAGGTTCTTAATTCTCTTGGGTGGAGTTGCGAAGTCACATGGTAATGCTATGTTTAACTTTGTAAGGAACTGTCAGACTATTTTACGAAGCTGCTGTGTCATTTTACAATCCCACCAGCAGTGTAGGAAGTTTCCAGTTTCTCTATGTCCCTGCCAACACTTGTTATTTTCTGTTTCATTTTTTATTTTAGTCATCCTGGTAGGTGTGAAGTGGTAACTCATGATGGGTTTGGGTTTGATTTGCATTTCCCTAGTGACTAATGAAGTTGGGTGTCTTTTTTTTTTTTTTTTTTTTTCGGAGACGGGGTGTTGCTTTGTCACCCAGGCTGGAGTGCAGTGGCACCATCAAGGCTCACTGCAGCCTCCACCTCCCAGGCTCAATCAATCTTCCCACTTTAGCCTCCTGAGTAGCTGGGGCTACAGGTGTGTATCACCATGCCCAGCGTTTTTGTTTTTTTTTTAGTTTTTGTAGAGACAGGGTTTCGCCATGTTGCACAGGCTGGTCTTGAACTCCTGGGCTCAAGTGATCCTCCTGTCTTGGCCTCTCAAAGTGCTGGAATTACAAGTGTGAGCCACCACACCTGGCTTGGGCATCCTTTTATGTGCTCATTAGATCATGTGTTCTGGAATAAAATTCTGTTTAAGGCAAAGGGCACTAAACCAGGAACCAGGAGGCCCTGGCCCTACCCTGAATCACAGTGAATCCTTCATGTTTCTTGTTAGATTTATCTGTTGCCAGGTAATTTATGGTATATCCTTCCTTTATAAATGAATCTTACCATTCTCATCTTCCTACTTGAGAGCAGGGACCTTATTGATCAAATTTAACACTTCTGCTCTATGTTTTCAATTGCCACCTTCTCCTTTTTCTTAATTCTTTCCACTCACCTAAAAAGCTAAACTTTTCCTTCATCCTGAACATCTCTCTTTCCTCTGCCTCCCTTTTAATAAGCTAGTGCCTTATCTCCTTTCTCCTTTAGGCCTCCACTCCCTGCCTTTCTATCTTATCTGCCTCAGTCAAACTGCAGTGTGACTTCTGTCATTTGCCCCTCTTGTCTACTGAAAGGTTTCTCTAAGGCCCCCAGGGTACCTGTATTTTTTAGGTTGATTATTGAAGTAGCAGGTCCCAAATAATTGATACCAGTGACCTCTATGAGGAGTGGAATTGGAAGGAAGGGGTGACTTCACTCCTTGCTGTAGAGTTGTTATTTGGGAGGATGTATATAAGAAAGTCCTTGAATTAGCTTGGTAGAGAGCAGGCAATGGTAGTAGTGTGGCATAGAACTGCTTATTTAGAGTTGGTAGCAGGAAATGTCTACATTAGTGATATCCAAATAATGGACCCCAGTGACCTTTGAATTGACATTGGGGTCAAGCATTGTATGCAAACAGTCAATGATGTAGCTGGGTCATATGTGTACTGCAATTTAAAAAATGTATTTAGATGCTGCTTTGATTAATAAATTGCAGAAATTTTAGAATCTGATAGGGACAGGCCTTTAAAAAATTACTCTTGTTTTGAAATTTATTTTCCCATGCATTTTATTCACATGTACTTTAGAGTCAAGTTTTTAAAAAAAGTCCATTGGGATTTTGATTGGAGTTGCATTGACTAGATGAGAGTCTTAGGAAAATGAACATTTTTTTCCTTTTTTTTTCTTTTCTTTCTTTTTTTTTAATAGTGTTAAGTTTTCCTATTCAAACTCAAGGTCTCTATTTAGTTCTGTTGTCTTTGTGTTTATGACATTTTTTCAAGTTTATTTTTCACATTGCTTGTTAGACTTATTCTCGAGTGCTCTATGGTATATATTCCTATTGTGAATGGGACATTTTTCCCCCATGATGTTTTCACGTTTTCTTTCCTTTTTTTTTTTTTTTTTTTTAGAGACAGAGTTTTGCCCTTGTTGCCCAGGCTGGAGTGCAGTGGTACGATCTTGGCTCACTGCAACCTCTGCCTCCTGGGTTCAAGTGATTATCCTGTCTCAGCCTCCTGAGGAGCTGGGATTACAGGCACGCACCACCATGCCCGGCTAATTTTTTTGTTTTTAGTAGAGACGGGGTTTCATCATGTTGGTCAGGCTGGTCTTGAACTCCTGACCTCAGGTGATCCGCCTGCCTCGGCCTCCCAAAGTGCTGGGATTGCTGCGCCTGGCTCCCTACTATGTTTTCTAAGTGATGATTGTTGGTGTCTGAGAAAGCTACTGGGGTGTGTGTGTGTGTGTGTGTGTGTGTTTGAGATAAGGTCTTACTCTGTTGCTCAGGATGGAGTGCCTAGCATTCTTGGTTAGCCACTTTACGTAACAATCTTTTTATTTTTATTTCTCCTAGTTTTGTTGTTTTGTATATTTTTAGTGTTGTTTTCTTTTTTTGAGACATGGACTCACTGTTGCCCAGGCTGGAATGCAGTGGTGCGATCACAGCTCACTGCAGCCTCAAACTCCTGGCCTCAAGCAATTTTCCTGTCGTAGCCTCCTGAGTAGCTGGGACTACAGGCGCATGCCACCCCACCTGGCTAATTTTTAAATTTTATGTAGAAACGGGCTCTTGTTATGCCCAGGCTGGTCTTAAACTCCTGGCCTCAAGTGATCCTCCTGCCTCAGTCTTTCAAAGTGCTGGGATTACAGGTATGAGCCACCATGCCTGGCCTCTCCTAGTTTTGCTCTTGATTCTGTTGGCATTTCCAGGTATATAACCATATTATCTGCAAATAGTGATGACTTTGCATCTTCCAATGTTTTTCCCTTTATAATCTCGTATCTGGTTCTCTTATCTGATTCTACTGGCTATTAAATAATAGTGGTACTAATAGTCTCTTTGCTTGTTCTTGACTTTGGTTTGTGATATGTATTTTTATCACATTAAGGATAAATCCTGACTCCTATTTTTACAAGGATTTGTCTTTTTAAAAATTCAGAATTGGATGCCAAATTTTATCAAGTGGTCCTTTGGTGTCTCCCAAGGTCTGTCTGCTTCTATTTAACCTATTAATGTAGTAAATTTGATCAATAGTTTTTCTGTATTTTCTTTTTTTTTTTTTAGAGACAGGGTCTCGCTATGTTTCCCAGGCTGGTTTTGATCACCTGGGCTCAAACAATCCTCCTGCATTGGCCTCCCAAAGTACTGGGAATATAGGCGTGAGCCACCATGCCTGACCTATATATGATTTTTACATCAGTATTCAAAAGTGAGATTATACTGTAGTATAGTTTTTCTGTATACCTTTTCCAGCGATCACTAAGAGAAATGGGTAGTTTTTCTTATTTCTCTGCTCTGGAAAATTGGAACAGGAGAGAAATTATCTGTCTTTTGAGGATTAGCATAATTCTTTTGTGGACTGAGCCTGGTTGATTCTTTTAGAGGGGTAATTCAAAGACAACTTTCCTGTTCTTCCCTGTGGCATTTTCTCTGTTTAGATTTTGTCTTTCTTCCTGACTAAATTTTGAAAATGTATATATTTCTATGATGATAACCATTTCATCTAGTTGAATGTAAGTTCCATAAAGACAGGATTTAAAAAATCTGTTTTGTTCACTGCTGTATTCCCAGGACCTAGAACAGGATAAGGCACATGCTAGGTGTTTGTAAATACTTGTCAAATGAATGAAAGAAGGAATCAATGAATAAAGCTAGATTTTTCCCATTCATGAGCATGGAGCTGTATAAAGCTTTGTCTTACCATTATTTTGATTTGCTTTGTATTAGTAGTTACTATTTTCTCATTCCTAATTTATGTCAGCACTTTTTTTTCCTTGGTTAGGTTAGTGAGGTGATCTCTTTTGGTGAACATTTTTAAAAGAAACTAGGCAGAAGGAGCAAGTCACCTATTAGAAGAAAAGAACTCAGGTTCACTTCACCCTTCTTCATGACAATAATTTGATGCCAGAAGATATTGGGGTAATGCCTCTGCTAACTTAGAGGGCAAAAGTGTGTGATCTAAGTTGTCATTCTCATGGAGAGGCAACACAGAAGCATTCTGAAAAATGTAAGGCTTCCTGTACACACATGTTCATAACAGCTTTATGCCTAATTTCCAAACACTGGAATCAGCCTACATGTCTCATACCATGGAATACAACTCAGTAATAAAAAAGAACTATTGACACCACAACAACCTGGATGGATCTCAAATGTATCATGCCACATGAACAAAGGCAGTCTTAGAAGAATTCTGTATTAGTCTGTTTTCATGCTGCTGATAAAGACATACCTGAGGCTGGGCAATTTACAAAAGAAAGAGGTTTAATGGACTTACAGTTCCACATGGCTGGGGAGTCCTTGCAAATCATGGCAGAAGGCAAGGAAGAGCAAGTCACATCTTACATGGATGGTGGCAGGCAAAGAGAGAGCTTGTGCAAGGAAACTCCTTCTCATAAAACTGTCAGATCTCGTGAGACTTATTCACCATCATGAGAACAGCACAGAAAAGACCTGCCCCAATGATTCAGTTACCTCCCACTGGGTCCCTCCCATATCACATGGGAATTCAAGATGAGATTTGGGTGGGGACACAGCCAAACCATATCAAACAAGTACCACATGATTCTAATGTGACATTCTTGGAGTAACACTATTATAGAGATGGAGAACAGAGTAGTGGTTTTCAGAGGTTAGGGTCAGGTGTGGGGGAAAGAGGAGGTGAGAGAGAGGTAGGTACCCTTATAAAAGGGCAGTACAAGGGATCCTTGTGAGGATGAAACTGTTCTTTATCTTGACTGTGGTGGTGGTTACATAACTCCCTCATGTGATAAAGTTGTACAGAACTTAATGAAGACACACAAATGATTGCAAGTAAAACTGGGGAAATTTTGAATAAGATGTGTGGCTATATCGATGTCAGCATCCTGATTGTGATAGTGTACGATAATTTTGCATAGCGTGATATTTGGGTAAAGTAAACTGAGCTAAGTGTACAAGGGATCTCTTTGTATTATTTCTTATACCTGTCTGTGAATCTGTAATTATCTTAATAAAAATTTCAATTAAATAATGTAATGCTTTAGGAATTACATGTCACTCAGCAACCCTCCTGGAGACATCCTCTTAATAGTATAAAACAGCCAAGCAAGAAGGTTGTACTCAGAAAAGGGGAGGCCAAGGGAGGAAAGAGGTGGCAGTAAACACTGAAGTATTTAAATAGATCTCAAGGTAATTGATCAGATAGAGAGAGATGCCTGGCAGGAAGGCCTGGGTTCAGAGCTTGGGAGCCAGTCTGAGTTTGGGGACCTAGTTTGTGGAGGGGAGCTAAAATAAAAACTAAAATCAGGCCGGGTGTGGTGGCTCACGCCTGTAATCCCAGCACTTTGGGAGGCCGAGGCGGGCAGATCACTAGGTCAGGAGATCGAGACCATCCTGGCAAACATGGTGAAACCCCGTCTCTACTAAAAATACAAAACAATTAGCCGGGCGTGGTGGTGGGCGCCTGTAGTCCCAGCTACTCAGGAGGCTGAGGCAGGAGAATGGCATAAACCCAGCGGGGTGGAGCTTGCAGTGAGCGGACATCATGCCACTGCACTCCAGCCTGGGCGACAAAGCAAGACTGTCTCAAAAAAAAAAAAAAAAAAAAAAACAAAACCAAAAAACTAAAATCATAGGAACAGGTGGAATCACTCTGGGAGGATGGGGGAACATGAAAGATTTCTATCTTTCTGGGGAACACCAAAATTGAAGAGCTAGACAGAGCCAGATCAGTGAAGGCCACTAAGTAGGAGCGATGAGTGAGTGAGTGAGATAGGACAAGATTCAGAGGAGGAAAATGTTGCAGAAATTCAGGACAAAGTGTTTCAAGGAAGGTTGCCCAGTGACATCAAAGCCAGTAGAGGTGTCAAGAATGAGGCCTCAAGCCTGCCAGGTGCAAACCTGGGTGTGGCATTTCCCCTGAAGGCTCCCTCTCCTGCAATATTCCCCCTGCCTGCCACCCCCCCCAATTTGGTGGATGGCGCCATCCTTCTAGGCTGTATACTAGGGGATACACGTAGGTCATCTCACAACCCTCTCACCCCTGCAACCCCTCTGAACTCTTCCCACTGGCCTTTCTCACCTGCCTTCCTCTTTTCCTGTGGCCATTCCTTGTCACACACTCTGTTCCCACTCTCCCAATTTCTCCTTCCTCACTAGCATCTTCTTGTTCTGAGAGTGATGGGCTACTAAACCACTAAGACCTGACTCAGGAGGTTTCCTCTGCCTGAAGGCCATCTCCCTCTGCTCCCAGAGAATGGCTGCTTACCTCTCTGAGCCTAGCTCCAATGCTGCCTACTCCCTAAAAGCCTGCAGGCAGAGCTAGTGGCTGCTGCTGGCATCGGGTAGCACCTCACATGTGAGGTTCTCACAGTCCCATTTGTTTAAATGTCTCTGCCACTAGACAGAGGCCAAGAACTCTGGTTTTCTAATCTTTCTGTCTCCTCTAGTACCTGGTACTCCATAGGTCTTTGGTTTATGGAGACTAAATGGTCCCATGCTGACTTCCTGGTTCTGTAGTCCTATGAAAAACATTCACTGCAGGATTTCCTTTGAAACGAAAGCTCCTTAGGTCATTGGAAATAGGATTGAATTTGCAGAAATTTGAATCACAGCAGCAGGTTCAGAACTTGTGTTCAAGCAGGGCACCCTTGTCCCTGGAAGGTACATCCTGTTTCATGTTTGGGTAGTCAGACTCAGGCCCTGGTTGGAGGCCAGGTGTATTTATAGTGAGACAGGCATGTGACTCACCTCTTCCCCATCTCATGCTCTGGGTGCCCGGCTCCTTCTCATTCCTCTTCTCACTTCCTGTTATGCAGACCAGCCTCAGTTTTAGATGGTAGACTCCAACCTGATTCCCTGCAGTGTCTTACTAGAATCATCTTTATGCTGCCTTCCCTGTGAATGTAGGATCCTGAAATGGACTTTTCATTTTTTATGACTTTAAAAAAAATTGAGATATAATTCACATCCCATACAATTGACCATTTTAAAGTGTACAATTCAATGGCATTTAGTGCGTTCACAAGACTGTGTGTCTGTCGCCAGCTCTGAAACACTTTCATCACTGCAAAAAGAGACCCTGGATCTATTAAGCAGTCACTCTATATTTGTCCCACCTCACAACCCTGGGCAACCACGAATTTACTTCTAGTCTGGATGGATTTGCCTATTCTGGACATTTTGTGTCAATGGATTCATACTGTACGTGGCTTTTTGCAACTGACTCGTTTCACTTAGCATCATGTTTTCAAGGCTTAGCCAGGTTGTGGCATGGATCAAAGCTGCTTTGTTCCTTTTTGTGACTGGATTATATTCCATTGCATGGATGTACCACTCCCACTAGAACTCTGCTCTGTGAGGTCATCAGCTGCAGCCACCTTGTTCAAGGATGTTTCTCAGGGCTGAGATCAGAGCTGGGCATCTGTTCATGCTTGTCAGTAACCAGCTGTTGGATAAATGAATGGAGGCTGCTGGTTTTTTCCCAGTGTCTGGTAATGCTCGGTGATATTCCTCAATGGAGAGCTGGCTGGGAGGATGGGAGTGGACACAGGTAGAGGGGGAAGACTGCATGCTGGAGCTGTAGGTAGTGAGTGGCCAGGTTGGGGCCAACTGAGCAGGGACCGCTTCTTGGTGCCAGGCCTGCTCAGGCCACCGGCCCCTCCTCTACTGCTTGCTGAGCTTCGCTCCTTCCCATACCTTTTCTTGTTACTATTTGCATTTTAAACAATACCCTATTTGGAAATTAATAGAGGGAGAATTGATGTCTTTTTGATGTTGGGTCCCTCTATCTACAATCTAGTATGTCTTTTCATTTGTTCAAATCTTCTTTTGTGTACTTCAGTAGCGATTTTTTTGTTTGTTTGTTTTGTTTTTTAAACTACTTCTTGCAGAGCAGGGCTGCCTCATAGGCAGTGTGCCCAGAGTAGCCTTCAGTAGTGTTTTAAATATTTTTCCACTCATATCTAGTATAGTTCTTTTTTTTATATGTTGAAGTATAATTTACACACAGGAAAACTTTCTGATATTAAGATCTTCAGTAGTCATCTTTGGTAGTGTTTTAAAATTTTGTTTGCTCAGTTCTGGTATGTTTCCTAAACATTTTTTTAATGAGGTATAATTCATATACAGTAAAATGCTAAGATATTAAGATCTTTAAGTTCAGTCAGTTTCAATGAGTGCATATCAAGACAGAACATTTTCTGTCACTCCCAGAATGTTCCCTCATAGCACTTCCCCACCTTACCCCCAGCCCCAGCAACCACTGATCTGTTTATGAGTGTTTGTTTGTTTGTTTGTTTGTTTTTGTTTGAGACAGGGTCTCACTCTGTCACCCAGGCTGGAGTACAGTGGCACAATCACAGCTCACTGCAGCCTTGACCTCCTGGGCTCCAGCAATCCTTCCACCTCAGCCTCCCAAGTAGCTGGGACCATAGGCGTGTACCACCATGACTGGCTGATTTTTAACTTTTTTGTAGAGACAGGGTCTCCCTACATTGCCCAGGCTTGCCTTGAACTCCTGGGTTCAAGTGATTCTCCTAATTCGGCCTCCCAAAGTGCTGGGATGACAGGTGAGCCGTTGTGCCCAGCCTGATCTGATTTTTATACCATAGGTCAATTTTATCTCTTCTAGAATTTCATAGAATTGAAACTATAAATTATTTCCTTTTTTGTTTCTAGCTCTTTCATGCAGCATAATGTTTTCAAGATTCAGCCGTACTATATGTATTAGCATTCCTTTTCACTGCTGAACAGTTTTCCATTATGCGCATCTATTCTATTTATCTGTTCTCCTGTTGATGGACACTTGGGTTGTTTTCACTTTAGAGCTATTACAAATCAAGCTGCTGTGAATATTTGTGTCCAAGGCTTTTTGTGGATTTGTTTTCATTTCTCTTAGATGGAACCTAGGAGTGAGATTGCTGACTCATGGGGTGTGAATATGTTTAACTTTTTCTAAGAAACAGTTAGAGTTTTCCAAAGTGGTTGTACCATTTTCTACTCCTACCAGTACTGTATGAGTTTCAGTTCCTCTGCATCGTTTCCAATATTTGCTGGTGTTCAGCTCCTCCGGCTTTGATTTTTCTGTCATTCCAATCTTATCAACCTTCATTCTAAATCTGTGGATGCCCTCCCTACCCGCCTCCTGTTTCTAGTGCTTTCATGAATATAGTCGCTTGTAGGCTGCTTTTCTGATATTTTCCAGGGGTTTTGAGAGATAGAGGATATAAATATGAGTGCTTGAGCAAGAGGTCAGAGAATATTTTTAGTTATCTGAGTAATCTCTGGTGTGGGGTTACAGCTTCAAGTTGAACTTCAAAAAAGGGCCAACTGTTCCCT
The DNA here is from genome assembly GCF_008728515.1 of Papio anubis. NCBI lineage: Eukaryota > Metazoa > Chordata > Mammalia > Primates > Cercopithecidae > Papio > Papio anubis. The sequence goes on along the minus strand of NC_044996.1, from coordinate 4,275,337 downwards.
GTCTTGTCATTTTCCTCCTTTCTGCATTTTCAAAGCAGCAGATAGCAAAAATGATTCCGTGTCTTGTAAGCCTTCTGATAAAGGAATATTAACCTTTCGGCCCAAGCCTTACTGCACATCCAAGAATAAGTTATTTAAAAGGAAATGGGACTGTTGACATTTCCCACAATTTTAAATGTTAAAAATCCTTTTGTGTGTGGGAGGCATAGGGATTGTTTCGCTAGTTCCTGTAGATGCTCAGCCCTCAGCCAGTGTGCCAGATGGGTGTGAGTGCTACTGTCACTCCTTGCGTTCCCCCTCTTCTCAGAAGTGTGTGTGCACAGTTCTGCTTGTCCCTTATTCAGGAAAATAACTGCTTGCTGCCTTTTCTTCCCGCCTGGAGCAAGGCGGGCTCTCCCAAGAGAGTTAGGGATTCTGGGGCTGCTAGGATGCGGGGCGCAGTGCAGTGGGGTGAGACAGTGGCTCGGGCTGTCACAGCCCCTGTTAAAGGAGGGGTGTAGGAGGTGGAGCCTTTCTGGTGGCAGCAGTTCCTGAGCCTGGGAGGAGGGAGGAATATGTGATGAGGACATCCTTTGTGACCAGGCATTAACATATTGAACGTGAGACCTGTAGTTCTGTGGTTTGATGCATTGATTAGTATGATACCTCCACAGAGCAGGGTGACAAATTTGCAACCTCTGCCTCCCTGGCTAAGCGATTCTTCTGCTTCAGCCTCCTAAGAAGCTGGGATTACAGGCACGTGCCACCATGCCCAGCTCATTTTTGTACAAACCGCTTCCTGGCAATTTAGTACCATGAAGACATTGTGACTTGTTTGCTCCAACCTCTGGAAGTATGGCTCAAAACCTGTGCACTCTGTCATTCATCCGCCTGTCTTGGCTGTCTGTTAGTCCATCAGAGCTGTGTTGGAAGGAACATAAACATGCTTTCACAGAGGAACATGCCAGCCTGGGAGGGAAGCCCAGGCAGTAGGCTTGCTGACTTTGAACATCTCCTTTAAGCAGAACTTAGCATAGCCAGAGAGGGTGGGGTTGGGGTGGGCAGAGCAGGGAAGAAACCTAATTATGCAAATTTTGATCTTAAAGCTTTATTCATATGTTTCTGGCAGGCTGTTCTTTAATCTCAAGAGCAAGATTGCTCAGAATTACCATATATTCTGGTTAATTGCATTAAAATTATAGCAAAGGTTGTTTTTGCTATAATCAAGAGTGATTCTGATTAATACTTATGAAATCAAATGCCTCACCAGCGGTGGGGATGAGAACAACCTTGCCAGTCAGCTATTCCCTCCTCGTCTTCCCTCCCCAGTCTCCCCTCCCCATCTTCCTCCAAAAGGCCAAAGATACAGACATGTTTGAAAGAGTGTTTTTTAAAAACTACTTGCTTATATGAATAGTCATTTTTAAAGAACACTTCCCAAAGAGGGAGTCTGATTATTTCATTCTCTCTTTAGTACAAAGGTTGTAAAATAGCTCTTTATTGAGGAAGGCAAAGAGAGGGCCTGAGCAGACGCCTTGGCTGGCAGCAGTGACACAAGCACATGCCGTCTTCTCCTGACTGGCTAGCTGTGGACTGACAGCCATTCAGGGCACTCTGAAGGGTGTTTTCTGTCGGATCAGTAGAGCACTTTAGGAAGATCCAGAAGAAATCTGGAGAAGACACAATAAGACATATACAGAAAACATTAGAATTACATACAAATATGAGATAGAAACAAAATGGAAATGAACTAGAGAGCAAGGTATGTCCAAAGTGCTTAGTGGAGGGACCAGGGTGATGGCAGTGGGCCTGAAGGAAATGACTGGATGCAAGAGGGATTTGTTAGGTCGAATTGACTGGCCTCACTGATGGATTGGATGTGGGTGGTGAAGGGAAGGAGTTGTCATGGGTAATGCCCAGGTTTCTGGCTTGAGGAGCAGTGGTGCCATTTCCTCAGATGGCAATGATTTGTACAGGTCTCCCTGCACACATGGGAGTTAGATGCTGAGAAGTGAACTTACAAGGTGAGATTTCCAGGAGGTTCCTTTGGAGGTTCTTAGACTGGATACAGAACCTAGACATTCCTACTAGTGATGAGAGAAACAGACTCACAAGGAAAAGGCATTTCACAGGGACCATCGTCAGGACAAGGTCATTTTCAGAAAATACTAAACTTATTATCCAGGAAAGTCTCATTCACTTGCCTTGGCCATGAGAGAAACTATTGAAGAGCAGAGAATTTGGCAGATTGCAAAAGAGAACATCACAGAAATCTGATTAAGTATCATAATCATCTTTGTTTATTGATTCTGATGTAACTCAATTTTAATCATCTTCTGCCACAAGGCCATCACAAGTGTGCTTCCATGGATTCTATTCAAAGGATTGGAGTCTTCACAGGAAACCACCTACATCCCTGAGCCTCTGTCCTCTTAAAACCCAGGCTGATAGCAACAGAAAGTTAAACACCACATGTTCTCACTCATATATGGAAGCTAAATAAAGTTAATCTTGTAGAAGTAGAAAGTGGATCCGAGGATACTAGAGGCTGGGAAGGGTAGGGGGAAGGGGGCATTTAGAAAGAGATTTGTTAAAGGATACAAAATTACAGCTAGATAGGAAGAGTAAGTCTAGTGTTCTATACTATGTTAGGATGACTGCAGTTAACAAGAATATATGTTTCTTTTGTGTGTGTGTGTGTGTGTGTGTGTGTGTGTGACAAGAGTCTCACTCTGTCGCCCAGGCTGGAGTGCAGAGATCTTGGCTCACTGCAACCTCTGCCTCCCAGGCTAAGTGATTCTTCTGCTTCAACCTCCTGAGTAGCTGGGATTACAAGCATGTGCCACCATGCCTGGCTAATTTTTGTAGTTTTAGTAGAGATGGGGTTTCACCATGTTGGCCAGGCTGGTCTTGAGCTCCTGATCTCAAGTGATCTGCCCGCCTTGGCCTCTCAAAGTGTTGGGATTATAGGTGTGAGCCACTACCCAGCCAAGAATGTATGGTTTTAAATAACTAGAAGGAGGATATTGAATGTTACCAACATGAAGAAATGATAAATGTTTGAGATGATGGATATGCTAATTACACTAATGTGGGCACCATACATTATATTATTATTATTATTATTATTATTATTATTATTATTAAGATGGAGTCTCGCTCTGTCGCCTAGGCTGGAGTGCAATGGCATGATCTCTGCTGACTGCAAACTCCGCCTCCCGGGCTCAAGCTATTCTCCTGCCTTAGCCTCCCAAGTAGCTGGTATTACAGGCATGTGCTACCACGCCTGGCTAATTTTTGTAGTTTTTTTTTTTTTTTTTTTCTTGAGACGGAGTCTCGCTCTGTCGCCCAGGCTGGAGTGCAGTGGCGCGATCTCGGCTCACTACAACCTCCACCTCCTGGGTTCAAGCGATTCTCCTGCCTCAGCCTCCCGAGTAGCTAGGATTATAGGTGCGTGCCACCTTGCCCAGCTAATTTTTTGTATTTTTAGTAGAGACGGTGTTTCACCATGTTAGCCAGGATGGTCTTGATCTCCTGACCTTGTGATCCACCCGTCTCGTCCTCCCAAAGTGCTGGGATTAAAGGCGTGAGCCACCGTCCCGGCCATGTAGTTTTAGTAGAGACAGGGTTTCACCATGTTGGCCAGGCTGGTCTTGAACTCCCGACCTCAAGTGATCCACCCGCCTCGGCCTCCCAAAGTGCTAGGATTACATGCGTGAGCCACTGCACCCAGCCCACATTATATTATTATATGTATCAGAACATCACAATATGCCCCATGAATATGTACTACAGTTAATTACTTTGAGACAAGGTCTCAATCTGTTGCCCAGGCTGGAGTACAGTGGGGAGATCTCAGCTCACTACAACCTTTGCTTCCCAAGCTCAAGTGATCCTCCTGCCTCAGCCTCCCAAGTAGTTGAAACTACAGGTGTGTCCCACCACACCTGGCTAAGTTTTGTATTTTTGGTACAGACAGGGTTTTACCACGTAGCCCAGGCTGGTCTTGAACTCCTGGACTCGAGTGATCTGCCTGCCCCATCCTCCGAAAGTGCTGGAATTACAGGTGTGAGCCACCACCTCCAGCTGTGTACAGTTATTATTTGTCAATTAAAAAATGAAAGTAAAAAAGGAATGTCTTCAGTAAACATATAGTAATAAGGAAAGTGTTTTTGCACATTAAAACAACAACAGCAGCAACAACAACAACAAAACAGGATGATTAGTAGGATGAAATAGGTCCCAGGAGCTACCTGGGTTTTTTTTCTTTTGGTTTTTAAATTTTAGAACATTTTGGATTTATAGAAGATTGTGAAAATAGCAGAGTGTTCTCATGTGCTACTCACCCAGTTTCCCCTATTCAAAAAACTTTATAAAAATTGATGTATCATTGTACATATTGTGGGGGTACCTGTGATACTCTGATACATGTATATAATGTGTAATGATCAAATCAAGATAATTAGAATAGCCACCACCTCACACATTTATCATTTCTTTGTGTTGAGAACATTATAATTCTTCTCATCTAGCTATTTTGAAATATACAATAAATTCTTGTTAACTAGAGTCACTCTACTGTGTTATGTAATACTAGAACTTAATCTTTCTAACTATATTTTTGCACCCATTTAAAAGTTTTTTTTTTTAATGGAGACAGGGTCTTGTTATTTTGCTTAGGCTGTTTTTGAACTCCTGTCCTCAAGCAATCCTTCTGCCTTGGCCTCCCAAAGTATTGAGATTACAGGCATGAGCCACTGTACCCAGCCTTTTCATACTCATTATCTGACCTCTTTATCCCTCTCTTATTATTGACATTGCAAATTAGTATAGTACATTTATCACAATCAATAAACCAGTATTGATACACTGTTATTAAAGTCCGTGTTTTATTCAGAGTTCCTTAGTTTTTTCCTGATATGTGTGTGTGTGTGTGTGTTTGTGTGTGTGTTTGTGTGTGTGTGTTTGTGTGTGTGTGTGTTTGTGTGTGTGTGTGTTTGTGTGTGTGTGTTTGTGTGTGTGTTTGTGTGTGTTTGTGTGTGTGTGTGTGTGTGTGTGTTTGTGTGTGTGTGTGTGTGTGTGTGTGTGTTTGTGTGTGTGTGTGTGTGTGTGTGTGTGTGTGTGTTCCAGGATCCCATCCCCTACCTGGGCATTTTGCATCTGAGAATTGCTGGGCTGAATGGCCAAGAATTCCAAGACCACAGTTTCCCATGTCTTTGGGTTCTCTGCAGGCTGATAGTTGAAGGTTTCCTAAAATTGTTTTTTTTGTTTTGTTTTGTTTTTTGAGACGGTCTCACTCTGTTGCCCAGGCTGGAGTGCAGTGGCACAATCACGGCTCACCACAGCCTCCACCACCCCTGGGCTTAAGCAATTCTCCCACTCAGCTCCAGAGTAGCAGGAACTACAGGAGTGCATCACCATGCCCAGCCAATTTTTGTATTTTTTGTAGAGATGGGTTTTCACTACGTTGGCCAGGCTGATCTCGAACTTCTGGCCTCAAGTAATCCTCCCGTCTCGGCCTCCCAAAGTGTTGGGATGACAGGTGTGAGCCACCACACCTGGCCCCCTAAATTAGGTTTTTAAAAATACCACTACCCAAACTTCAGTATAGTTTTCATCTTTTCCTGTTGCTATTGCATCTGATGGAGTTTGAGGTGACTCAATGATTCCATTTCCAAGTAGGTCCATGGAAAAGTGTGCTGTTGCTGGGATGGAGAGAGTCATCACTTCCTGAAGGCCTCCTGTGTAGTCACCGTGATGGGCCAGGCCTTGTTTGCCCTCCTAGTCTAACCCTCTTGGCTCTCTGATGCAGAAAGTGGAGTTCATCTCACGTCTCAGGTCACCATAGAAGATGTGCAAGACCCCTCTGTCATTTTAAACATTATTTGTTTATCTATCTGTTTATCCATCTATGTAGTCTATCTAATTTGTCAGTCAATCAGTCGTAGCTCACTGCAGCCTTGAACTCCTGGGCTCAAGCAATCCTCCTCTCTGAGCCTCTCAAGTAGCTAGAACTACAGGCATACCCCACCCCACCATGCCTGGCTAATTTTTAAATTTTTATAGAGATGGGATCTCACTATGTTGCCCAGGCTGGTCTCAAACTCTTGGCCTCAAGAGATCCTCCCACCTGGGCCTCCGAAAGTGTTGGGATTATAGGCATGTACCACAATGTCTGGCCTCACTTTGGCTTGTATTAGTTTATATTCCCCTTTATCCTCCATCTATACTTTCCCCCCCTGTCCTCATTAAGCACCACTCTTTTTTTCCTCCCAATTTTTTCCTGTGGTGAAATACACATATGCAAAATTTACTGTTTTTTTTGAGACAGGGTCTCGCTCTCTCTCCCAGGCTGGAAGTACAGTAGCATGATCTTGACCAACTGCAGCCTCTGCCTCCTGGGCTCAAGCGATTCTCCTGCCTCTGCTTTTCAAGTAGCTGAGACCACAGGTGTGCACCACCGCACCTAGTTAATTTTTCTATTTTTTATAGGGATGGGGTTTCATGTTGCCCAGGCAGGTAAATTTACTATTTTAACAGTTTTTAAGTCTACAACTCCATGGTATTAAGTACATTCGCATGGTTGTGAAGCACCTATTCTTTATGTCATTAAATATGTACATATCCTTGTGAAATATGTAGAGTGCATGTGTGCTTTTTATGAATAGTATTGTGCTGATCTGTTTCCTACTGTTTGCACTCAGAACCGTGTTTTCAAGATCTCTTCATGTTGCTATATCTGCTTTGTTGCTTCCAATTGTCCTAGGGTGTGACACCCAAGGTGTCTCTAGTTCCCTGTTCCACAGTCAGTGCAGCAGCAAGCATCCTTCTCCATGTGCCCAGGAGCAGAATATCACATCATGGGGCACACCCCAAGTGCTGCCAGGTGGCTTCTAGGATGACTGCTGGATCATACTCCCACCAACAGGGCCCATGGGCTTCCATATTTCCACATTCTTCCCAAATCCATTCATCTTTTGAATTTTTGCGTTCATGGTAGATGTGAAAAGGTATCTTGTTGTGCTAAGCAGCCGCGATAAATGTTGCACATCTGCAGTGTCATGCACAGTGCTTTCTGCACGTGTAGATACCTCGTTATCTTCTGGCCTGGGAGGGAATCTTTAGTTTGGTCAAATGAAGATGTCATTTGTTACCTGTCATCCTCCTTCCCAAGCTGTGTTCTTCCTCCTTTAAGAACCTTCTCTCAAGCTCCTAGCTTCCAGGAAGCCTGTCGAATTAACTTACCTACTCTACTCCTTACTCTTGATTATTCCAGAATGCTTAGGTAATGTGTGCTTGTACAGCTTTCCTAGGGCTGCTGTAACAAAGTATCACAAACTGGGTGGCTGAAAACAACAGAAATGTATTGTCTCCCAACTCTGGAGGCTAGAAGTCTGAGATCAAGGTGTTTGGAGGGCCATTCTCTCCCTGAAGGCTCTAAGTAGAAGAATCTTGTCTCTCCCTGCTGCTGGTAGTGGCCATCAGTCCCTGGCGTCCCTCAGCTTGCAGCTGCATCACTCTAATCTCTGTGTCTCCATCTTCACATGGAATTCTCTCCTGAGTCTCTTTCCAAGTTTGTGTCTTCTTATAAGAACACCTTTTGTTGGATTAGGGCCCACTTTCATCCATTATAACCTCATCTTAATTTGACTATATCTGCAAAGACCATTCGTCCAAATAAGATCACATTCATAGGTTTTAGTTGGGTATGAATTTGGGAGGACACTATTCAACCCAGTACAGTGATACAGGCAGATTTCACTGCAGCAAATAGAGCATACAAAAACAAACAAACAAACAAACAAACAAAAAACGCCAAAAGAAAGGATGCTCATGCCCCAATCATGAGCCAGCCTGGAAGTTTATGTGGCTGTTCCTCTTGGAGCCACTGCTACAAGATCCACACGGAAAGTGAAACAGATGGCAAATGAATTCTTCCTCCTTGACTTGCTGCCTTTGATTGCTTTGTGCCTTAGTCTTCTCATCTGAAAATAGGAGTGTGATCATCCTACCTTTACATGACTAGTGCAGTAATTTACAAGAGTAGCAAATTAAGTTCCTTGTGGACAGAGTTGACCCCTACTGGAAGCCCCTCCCTATGGTTTGGGTTCAAGTAACCAAAAGATGTTTTCCTCAGGTAAATAAAAGGCTCTGGTGGTTGGACTGCCATCGTTTGTCACCTTACCTCACACAAATGCCCTGCAAGAACAATAATCGACAGAACCATGGTGTAATGTTCACAAATGCCAGCTTGTAGCAAAGGCATAATAACATACTAAGGTGTGAATTGTGGGCCATAATTAAGGCCTTTGTCAGTCACATTGCCCAATTAGAATATACATAATTGTAAGTAGGATCACTCTTTTAAGAATAAGTGATTGTTGAAAGTGTGACATTAAAGATTTAACAAATTGGGATATAGAATGAATTCCAAATGGATGCACCAAATCTGTTCAGACAAGAGTTGGGCACGGTTGGTGGGATCCTTCCTTCCTTCAGCCTTCCTTCCTTCCTTCCTTCCTTCCTTCCTTCCTTCCTTCCTTCCTCCTCCCTCCCTCCCTCCCTCCCTCATCTCCTCCTCCCTCCCTCTCTCCCTCTCTCTCTTTCTCTCTTTCTCACCTGGTTTCTTTTAAATAGATGCCAACTGCTCTGTCCACTTCTCTGGGGCAAGGGATGTAATGTTTATGCTATTCCCCAGGCCCAGGATAGTGGCTGGCATAGAGTAGAGCTCAGCAAAGCCTTGTTGACAGAACAGATGAACACATACATAGATGAACACATACATAGAAGAAAGGGACCAGCAGTCTCCTAGGGCTGCTATAACAAATCACATACAGGCTTAAAGCAACACCCATATATTCCCTTGCATTCTGGAGGTTAGAAGGCTGACAAGGGTCTCACTGGCTAAACTCAAAGTGTCAGCATGGCTGTGCTCCTTTTGAAGGCTCTGAGAGTGAATCCATTTCCTTGCATTTTCCAGTGTCTGCAGACCTGGATACTGCCTCCATTCCTTGGCTTGGACCCACATTACTCTGATGACACTGACTCTGGCCCTCCCTCATCCCTGTTTCATTTATAGGGACCCTCGTGATTACCTTGGGCCCACCCAGGTAATCTAGAGTAATCTCTCCGTCTCAGGATCCTTAATTACATCTGGCAGTCACTTTTGCTACATGAAGTGACAAGAGTCATAGGCTCTGGGGGTTAGAATGGGAATGTCCTTGAGAAATTCTGCCTACCACAGGGGTATTGGATGCTATTACCTTTGTATTATATCACAGTGCTTTTTAAAGAGTTTTATTGCTTTGAAATGTAAACATAATAAGTTCTCAGGAAATAAGAAAATAGATGTCATCTATGGACAACTACCATTATTGCCTCAATTTCAGAACTTATTATTGGGATTCAACTTCTTCCTGGTTTAGTCTTAGGAGGGTGTATGTGTCCACGAATTTATCCATTTCTTCGAGATTTTCTAGTTTATTTACATAGAGGTGTTTATAGTACTCTGTCTCTCTCTCTCTTTTTTTTTTTTTTGAGACGCAGTCTCGCTCTGTTGTCCAGGCTGGAGTGCAGTGGAGTCATCTTGGCTCACTGAAACCTCCGCATCCCAGGTTTAAGCTATTCTCCTGCCTCAGCCTCCCGAGTAGCTGAGATTACAGACACCCGCCACTATGCCCAGCAAATTTTTTGTATTTTTTTTTTTAGTAGAGACGGGGTTTCACCATGTTGTCCAGGCTGGTCTCGAACTCCTGACCTTGTGATTTGCCTGCCTCAGCCTCTCAAAGTGCTGGGATTATAGGTGTGAGCCCCTGCGCCCAGCTAGGTGTTTATAGTATTCTCTGATAGTAGTTTGTATTTCTGTGGAATCAGTGGTGATATCCCCTTTATCATTTTTTTATTGCCCAGCACCATTTATTAAAGAGACTATCCTTTCCCCAGTCCATGTTCTTGGTGCTGTAAATATGTGGATATATTTCTGTGTATCTATTCTGTTCCATTGGTCTATGTGTCTGTTTTTACACCAATACCATGCTGTTTTGGTTACTATAGCCTTATAATATATTTTGAAGTCAGATAGCGTAATACCTCTAGCTTTGTTCTTTTTGCTCAGGATTGCTTTGGCTATTTGGACTCCTTGTTGGTTTCATACAAATTTTGGGATTGTTTTTTCTATTTCTGTGAAAAATGGCATTGGTATTTTGATAGCAATTACATTGAATCTGTGTATTGCTTTAGGCAGTATGGTCATCTTAATGATATTCATTTTTTCAGTCCATGAGCATGGAATGTCTTTCCATTTGTTTGTATACTCTTCGATTTCTTTCATCAGTGTTTTGTAGTTTTTCTTTTGGAGATCTTTCACCTCCTTGGTTAAATTTATTTTACTTTTTTGGTAACTATTGCAAATAGAATTACCTTCTTGATTTCTTTTTTGGTTGTTTCATTATTTGTGTATAGAAATGCTACTGATTTTTGTGTGTTAATTTTTGTATCCTGAGACTTTACTGAATTTATCAGCTTTAAAAGTTGTTTTGGTGAAGTCTTTTAGTGTTTCTAAATGTAAGATATGTCATCTGCAAAGAGGAACAATTTGACTTTCTCTTTTCCAATATAGATGCCTTTTATTTCTTTCTGTAGCCTGATTTTTTCTGACTAGGACTTCCAGTACTATGTTGAATAGAAGTGGTAAAAGTGGCCATCTTTGTCTTGTTCGAGTTCTTAGAGGAAATGCTTTCAGCTTTTCCTCATTCAATATGATGTTAGCTGTGGATTTGTCAATATGGCTGTTAGTATTTTGACATATGTTTCTTCTATGCCTAGTTTGAGTTTTTACCATGAAGGGATATTACATTTTATTAAATGCTTTTTTCTATGTCTATTGAGATGATCGTATGGTTTTTGTTTTTCATCCTGTTGATGTATCACATTTATTGACTTGTGTATATTAAACGATCCTTGCATCCCTGGCATAAGTTCCACTTGATTGTGGTGTATAATTTTTTTGATGTGCTATTGAATTCAGTTTGCTATTATTTTGTTGAGGATTTTGTATCTTTGTTCATCAGGGATATTGGCCTGTAGTTTTCTTTTTGTATTGTGTCCTTTACTGATTTGGTATCAGGGTAGTGCTGGCCTCATAGAATAATTTAGGGAGAATTTCCTTCTCAATTTTCTGGAATAGTTTGAGGAGGATTACTATCAGTTCTTTTTTATGTCTTTTAGAATTCTGTAGTGAATCTATCCTGTCCTGGGGTTTTCTCTGTTGGGAGACTTTTAATTATTTTTATTATTATTATTTAAGATGGAGTTTTGCTGCCAGGTGCGGTGGCTTATGCCTATAATCCCAGCACTTTGGGAGGTTGAGGCAGGTGGATCACCTGAGGTCAGGAGTTCAAGACCAGCCTGGCCAACATGGTGAAACCCTGTCTCTACTAAAAATACAAAAAATTAGCCGGGAGTGGTGGCACACACCTGTAATCCCAGCTACTTGGGAGGCTGAGGCAGGAGAATCACCTAAACCTGGAAGGCGGAGATTGTAGGGAGCTGAGATCGCGTCACTGCATTCCAGCCCGGGCAACAAGAGTGAAACTCCATCTCAAAACAAAACAAAACAAAACAAAAAAAACAAAAACAAAGACAGAGTTTCGCTGTTGTTGCCTGGGCTGGAGTACAGTGGCATGATCTCGGCTCACTGCAACGTCCACCTCCCCGGTTCAAGCGATTCCCCTGCCTCAGCCTCCCGAGTTAGCTGGGATTATAGCCGTGTGCCACCACGCCTGGCTAATTTTTATATTTTTAGTAGAGACAGGGTTTCACCATCTTGGCCAGGCTGGTCTCAAGCTCCTGACCTCGTGATCCACCCACCTCGGCCTCCCAAAGTGCTGGGATTACAGGTGTCAGCCCCCGCACCTGGCGGAGACTTTTTATTATTGTTTCATTCTCATTACTCGTTACTGGTCTGTTCAGATTTTCTATTTCTTCCTGATTCAATCTTGGTAGGTTGTATGTTTCTAGAAATTTATTCATTTCCTCTAGGTTTTCCAGTTTGTTAGTGTATAGTTGTTCATAATAGTCTCTGATAATCTTTTGTACTTCTGTGGCATCAGTTGTAATGTCCCCTTTTTCAGTTCTGATTTTGTTTACTTGGGTCTTCTCTCTTCTTCTTGGTTAGCCTAGCTGTTTTGGTTAGCCAGCAAAACTGGTTTATCAATTTTGTTTCTTTTTAAGGAACCAACTTTTTGTTTCATTGATCCTTTGTATTTTAATCTTTGTTTCATTTAGTTCTGCTCTGATCTTCCTTCCTTCCTTCCTTCCTTCCTTCCTTCCTTCCTTCCTTCCTTCCTTCCTTTCTTTCTATCTTTCTTTCTTTTTTTCTTTCTTTCTTTTTCTGCTAATTTTGGGTTTGGATTATTCTTTTCTAGTTCCTTGAGGTGTATTGTTAGACTAATTATTTGAAATCTTTCTACTTTTTGATGTAGGTGTTTGTTGCCATAAATGTCCCTCTTAGTACTGCTTTTGCTGCGTTCCACAGGTTTTGGTATGTTGTGTTTCCATTTTCATTTGTTTCAAGAGTTTTTTGATTTCTGTCTTAACTTCTTCATTGATACTCATTGGTCACTCAGGAGCATATTGTTTAATTTCCATGCATTGGCATAGTTTCCAAAGTTCTTCTTGTTATTGATTTCTAGTTTTATTCCATTGTGGTCTGAGAAGATATTTGATATGATTTTAATTAAAAAAAAATTCACTGAGTTGTTTTGTGACCTAACATATGGTCTGCCTTGCAGAATGTTCCACGTGTTGATGAGAAGAATGTGCATTCTGCTGTTGTTAGATAAAATCTTCTGTAACTGTGTATTAGGTCCATCTGATCTAAAGTCCAGTTTAAATCCAATTTTTATTTTATTTTTCTGTCTAGATGATCTAACGCTGAGAGTGGAGTGTTGAACTCCTCCACCATTATTGTATTTGAGTCTCTCTCTGTCTCTCCCTCTCTTTAGAGCTAGTAATATTTGCTTTTTGAATCTGGGTGCTCCAGTGTTATGTGCATGTATATTTAGAATCATTATTTCTTCTTGCTGAATTAATCCCTTTATCATTATACAATGACCTTCTTTGTCTTTTAAAAATTATTTTTGTCTTAACGTCCATTTAACTGATACAAGTTTACCTCATGTAAGGATAGCTACTTCTGCTCACTTTTGGATTCCATTTGCATGGAATATCTTTTTCTACCCCTTTACTTTCAGTCTATATGTGTCTTTACAGGTAAAGTGCACTTCTTATAGGCAGCACATAGTTGGATGATGTTTTTTAATCCATCAGCCAGTCTATATTTTTTAAAGTGGAGAATTTAATCCATTTACATTCGAGGTTATTGATATCTGAGGTGTCATCTCTGTCAAATTTTTAATTGTTTTCTAGTTGTTTTGTATGTTGTTTGTCCCTTTCTTCTCTTATTGTTTGCCATTGTGGTTTGGTGGCTATCTGTAGTGGCACCATTTGAGTCCTTTGTCTTTCTTATTTGTGTGTTTACTTTACCATTGAGTTTTCTACTTTTGTATGTTTTCATGATTGTAAATGTTGTCCTTTCACTTTCAGGTTTAGCACTCCCTTGAGCATTTCTTATTAGACCAGTCTCATATCAATGAATACCCTCTGCTTTTGCTTGTCTGGGAAGGACTTTATTTCTCCTTCATTTTATGAAGAATGATTTTGATGGATAGTATCCTTGGATGGCAGATTTTTTTTTTTCTTTCAGCATTTTGAACATATCATGCCATTCTCTCCTGGCCTGTAATTTTACTGCTGTTAGTCTGATGGGGGTTCCTTTATAGGTGATTAGATGCTTTTCTTTTGCTGTTTTTATGGGTTGCTCTTTAAATTTGACTTCAGACATTCTGATATAATGTGCCATTGAAAAGACCTTTTTGCATCATGTTTGTTTGGGGATCACTGGACCTCCTGGATCTGGATGTCTGTATTCCCTGCTAGGCATGGGAAGTTTTCATGTATTATTTTATTAGTTTTTCAACACCTTTCATTCTCTCTTCGCCTTCTGGGATAATGATAATTTGTAAATTTGCTCACTTTATGATTGCCCATATATTATGAAGGCTCTGCTCATTCTTTTTTTATCTTTTTCCTTTATTTTTGTCCAACTGGGTTATCTCAAAAGACCTGTCTTCAAGTTCTGAGATTCTTTCTTCTGTTTGAGCTAGTCTATTGTCGAAGCTTTTGAATGTATTTTGTAATTCGTTCAATGAATTCTTCGCTTCCAGAATTTCTGTTTAGTTCATTTTTATATCTGTCTCTGTGGTAAATTTCTCATTCGTATCCTGAATTGTTTTACTGATTTCTTTGTATTGATTTTTGGAATTCTTTTGTATCTCACTGAACTTCTTTAGAATTAATAATTTGAATTCTTTTTCTGGGATTTCATGAATTTCTTTTTTATTGGGGTTTCCTTTTGGAGAATTATGGTGTTCCTTTGGAAGTGTCATACTTCCTTTCATTTTCATGTTTTCTGTGTCTTTACATTGATGTCTGATCTGTTTTCTCTCACTATGGTTTGTTTTCTAGAGTTTTATAGAAATGGGATCACACAGCATGTAGTCTTTATTATTATTATTATTTTGGCCTGGCTTCGGTCACTCAGCATAATTATTCTGAGATTCATTCATGTCATTGTGTATGTCCAGCATTCATTTCTTTTCCTCTCACATGAGGAAAGCCTCCTCTGGAACATTTTGGTGTTACTGAAAAATGCTGGGCCAGGTGACTTCATGTAACAGGCATGCTGAGTGCCCAGTTGTCATGTCATACACCTGACCTTGCCTTAGGTGCTGTGGCCTCAAGCCTCTCAGACCTCCTTTCTGTAGAGAAGTTAACCATGAATGGAAGTTAGAATATTCTGTTTGCCAAGAACCACCACAGGAATGTGATGTGATACACAGGAGGAAATTGTCCTCTGTCTGATGGGGTGGGCTGAGGCTTCCTAGAGGATATGATGTTCAATTTAGGCAATAACTATCTTTGGCCATAAAATACAAAGAAGGATGCTTCAGACCCAGGAAATGGCAGGTGCCAAAGTGTGGGCAAGGTGTGTCCTTCAGGGAATCACCACAGCCAGGGCATACAGAATGTGTGCAGTGGGGAATGAGGGAAGAATTTAAAAGTGGCAGGTCAGGACCAGACTGGGGAGGGACTTGTGTGCCAGGCCTATGAGGTTGGATTTAAGTGACTGTATGAGTTTCCTGGGGCTGCCATTACAATGTACCACAAATGGTGTGATTCAAAACAACAAAGGTGTATTCTCCCACAGTTCTGGAGCCTAGAATTCAGAGATCAAGATGTTAGCAGGGCACGGCCCCTCTGATAGCTGTATGGGAGGGTCCTTTCTTGCCCCCCTAGCTGCTGGTAGTTGCCAGCAATCCTTGGTGTTCCTTGGCCTGCAGCTATATCACTTCAATCTCTGTCTCCATGTTCACATGGAGTTCTCCCCTGTGTGCCTCTATCTTCTGCTCTTCTTATAAGGACACCAGTGATATGGTTTGGATTTGTGTCCTCAGTCAAATCTCATGTCTCATTGTAATCCTCAGCATTGGAGGAGGGACCTGGTAAGAGGTGATTTGATCATGGGGGCAGATTTCCCCCTCATTGTTCTCATGATAGTGAGTGAGTTATCACGAGATCTCATGGTTTAAAAGTGTGGCACTTCCCCACTCACTTTCTCTCTCCTGCTCCACCATGTGAAGATGTGCCTGCTTCCCCTTCCCCTTCCACCATGACTGTAAGTTTCCTGAGGCCTCCCCAGCCATACTTCCTGCATAGCCTATGAAACTGTGAATCAGTTTAACCTCTTTTCTTCATAAACTATGTAGTCTCAGGTAGTTCTTTATAGCAAGGCAAGAATGGACTAATACAACCAGCCACACTGGATATGGGACCCACTCCACTCCAGTATGACCTCACCTTAACTCATTACATCTGCAATGATGCTATTTCCAAATAAAGTCACAGTCACAGGTACCAGGTGTTCAGATTTGAACATTTCCTTCTGGGAGACACAGTACAAACCACAGCAATAACCAGTCACGCACCAGTCAGTAGCGACTGTGCATGGCAGCAGGTGTTACTTCCATCTTACATATGGAGAGCACAGAGCAGCAAAGTCACTTCCTCATGATTGCTCAGGGTCCTGGCAGAGAGGCAGATGTCTTCTCTAGGCCATCTGTCTTTTTCCATGGGTCCCCTTTCCTCCCTCAGTGTACCAGCTGCAGTGAACCACCAGGGGCAGAGGGCAGCAGGCAGCCACAGGGAGCCATTAAGGCTATGTTAGTTTCCTCGAGCTACTGTCATGAAATGCCGCATGATGGGGGGCGTCTGCAGCAGGTATGTGTAATCTCATGATTCTGGAAGCTGGAAGTCTGAAGTCAAGGTGTTGGCAAGGTTGGTTCCTTCTGAGGGTTGTGAGACAGAATCTGTTCCAGGCCACTCTTCTGAGCTTATGGGTATCTATCTTCTCTCTGTGTCTCTTCACATTGTCTTCTCTCTGTGTGTGTCTGTGTTCAAATGCCCCCTTTTTGTGAAGATACCAGTCATAATGAATTAGAGCCCACCCTAATGACTTCATTTTAACTTGATTACCTCTGTTAAGACCCTCTCTCCAAATATGGTCATATTCTAAGTTAATAGGAGTTAGGATTTGAATGTATGAATTGAGAGGGGGCACAATTCAGCCCATAACAAAAGAATAAGGCATCACTCTTTGCCTATGCTAAGGAAAGACTTTGTGGATTAGCTACCAACAAGTCCCCAGCCAACCAGCCCCCAGGGAATTCCTAAGCAGTTTTGCATCTTGTTATGGGTAGCAATAATTAAATGACCCAAAGTGGAGGCAGAGAGAGTAGGCAGGTAAAACAGACAGGATCATTTCAGATTAAATTATTTCAAGAGTGGCTTGCTATTGGGAAAAGCACTTGGTGGGCTGCTTGTTTTATGAGCAGAGCAAAAGTTCAAATGTGCATTCGCTGGGCCCAGGCTCTGGGCTCATGACTAGGACAAGAAAGAGGACTAGAGGACTGGTCACCTCACTGTCCCCATGGGCTCCTGTTATGTGGGGGTTGCAAGAGCCAAGCTGATGAAATTACACCTGGTGTTTTGATGATGTGGAGGGGACACATCAGAGAAGGGCTCCCAAAGGAGGTGCATCTTGCCTATCTGACTGTAACTTCATAGGTCCTTAGCCATTCTCTGCTACTTGGATTTTTCTCCTCCTTTTTTTTTTTTTTTTTTTTTTGGTCATATCATACTGGAACATCTCTCAGGCATATCCTTCTCAGGTATGTCTCTGGGATTGGCCCTTCATGGTAGTAGCAGTGATTGCCAGATGGGGGACTGAACACAGATTTGTTGTTACCCTTGAATGGTTTGAACATGGTGCACTGGATTGTTCCAGCTAAATGCGGCTTGCATTGCTGCTTGTGCTATAGAAAAGGCTTATCACTTCTGAAGTTAGTCTTCCCAAGGGAGTTTCGTTGTGCTTTTATATCATTAAAGAGATTATAGTCCCAGACCTGTGCCAACCAGCTGAGTGACCTTGAGAAGACCCCTTCTTGCTAGGTCTATTTTGGCGGAGCTGTAAACTAAGAGAACTGACTGGCCTTGACTGCTGGAGCCCCTTGAAGCCCCTAGGGGGAGGGAAGGACTGTGCACGCTTGTTGAACACTGTGCTTTACCTGTGCCAGCTCACTGAGTCCGCACAAGAGTCTGATACAGCAGGGACTGTTTTATCATCTTCATTTTATAGACAAGGAAACTGAGGTGCCCCGCAGGGAAGTGGGTGGGTGGGGGGTTTGAGGCATGGCTGTCACCCAGATGATCTGATTTTAGCACATGTGCCCTTTGTTGCCCCACCACCACACAGCGTGGATGTCAGACCAGGTTACAGTGTTCAGAGCTCTTCTTCCTAAATAATTTCCAAATATGTGTGGGTAAAACTTTTCCATTTCTTGGCTTCATCCTATACACATATCATTTCACTTTTACTGGAGTATGTCTAGGTGCACTTATGTGTGTTCTTGTGTCTATCTGAAGGTGCAAGTCTGGGTGACACGGCCTAAAGTGGCTGTGAATGGTGGGGTAGTAGTCCCCTGTACACCTCCCTGAGGACTGGGAGTCAAGAGGGGTCAGTGATAAGCAGCAGGAATGTGTGGCATGAATGGATTTCAGAAACTGCTGTGGTGATTGCTTATTGTATTTTACTGTCAAAAGCAGTCATTCCACTCCTACGTGTAGACCGAAGAAAACTGAAAACCCGTCTGTACATGTTCACAGAGCACTATGTATAATTATAGCAAAAAGTGAAAGAAAACCCCAGATGACCATCACCTCATGAATGGATGAACAAAATTTTGTCTACTCATTCAGTGGACTGTTATTCAGCTATAAGAAGAAGGAAATTCGGATCCATGCTCCAACATGGATGAAGCTTGAAGACATGCTGAGTGAAAGAAGCCAGTCATAGAAGACCACGTATTGGATGATTCCATTGATCTGAGATGTCCAAAGCAGGCAAATCCATAGAGACAGAAAGGAGATTAGTGGTTGCTGGGGGATGGGAGAGGGATGATGAGGAGGATGGACTGCTTAATGAGTCCGGGTTTTCCCTTTGGGGTGATGGAAATGTTTTGGAAAATGATAGGTGATGGTTACACAACATTGTGAATATACTAGAAATCACTGAATTTCACACTTTCAACAAAGCTGTTCAAAAAAAAAAGGAGTCTGAGGTGCCCAAGCAGAATTTAGTGAAGGGAAGAGATCGGAGGAGTCTTCCAGGCAGAGGGAACCGCGAGGGCCCTGAGGTGGGATAGAGCCTGCTGAGGTTTAGCAACCAAGTGAAGTCCAGAGGTCCAGGGTGTGATGGGGAGCTATCATCCTGTGCCAAGCCATTGTCCTTACAGGTTTGGAAAACAACCACAGCTCCCCAACTGGCCTCCTACAAACAAGTCTCCACACAACAGAGCGAACTTCTAAAAATGTCATTTTGGCCAAATGCACTTACGCAACTCCAGAGTTGGCCCCTTTTAGTGTAAGTTTGCCACACTGGCATGCCTTCCTTAACTACCCAGCATGAAGTGGGTTTTCACTCTGGAGTAATGACGTGGAGAAGAGTTCTTTCATCGAAGCAGTAGTGAACAATTTAAATGCTTGAAACAGTAAAACAGACAATGGTTATTGGCTGTTGTGGTCAGTAGACTAATGCTGCCTCCCTGCTCAGAGGTCTACATCCTAATCTCTGGGACCTGTGATATGTGACGTTACATGGCAAAAGGGGCTTTCAAATAGGGCTAAGTTATGGATCTTAAGATGGGAAATTCTCCTGGATTATCCAAGTGGGCCCAATGCGATCACAGGGGGCCTGATATGTCAAAGAGGGAGGCAGATGTGATGGTAGAAGCAGGGTTTGGAGTGATGTGCTTTGAAAATGGAGAAAGAGCTGTGAGCTAAGTAAGGAATGCAGGTGACCTCCAGAAGCTGGCAAAGGCAAGGAAATGGATTGGAAGCTTCAGAAGGAACACAGCCTGCTGATGCCCTGGTTTTAGCCCAAGGCCACCCATTTTAGACTTCTGATCTCTGGAACTGCATGGTAATAAAATTGTCCTGTTTTGAGCCACTATGTGGGAATTTGTTATAGCATCAACAGAAAATACAGCTGTCTCATCATAGCACTTTACTTTTAGAGCACCTTAGGGGCAGGCATGTGTGGTGGAATCAGACCTGTCCAGTTGCATGCCCCCGTGCTGCTGCATCTCTCTGAGCCTCAGCTCCTCATTGGTGAAAGAGGCTGCTCATCAGCACCATGCCAGCTCACAAAGCACTAAAGTGTTGATGCCATGCGTCTGACATGGCAGCTGCTCCTTGCTAGGTCTTCAATAAGTGGATGTTGTCCTATATTATCTAATCCAATCCCTTCCTTCTACAGAATGGGAAAATGGAGGAAGAAGATGGGAGCAACTTGCCCAAGTTCGAAGACACAGAACCAAGCGAAGAATCCAGATATCTTGACTTGGAGGGGAGGGCTCTCACATTTGGTTAGAAAATACTCATGGTAGGCCGGGTGCGATGGCTCACACCTGTAATCCTAGCACTTTGGGAGGCCGAGGCAGGCGGATTACCTGAGGTCAGGAGTTCAAGACCAGCCTGACCAACATGGTGAAACCCTGTCTCTACTAAAAATACAAAAAATTAGTTGGGTGCAGTGGCACATGCCTGTAATACTACCTTCTTGGGAGGCTGAGGCAGGAGAATCGCTTGAACCCGGGAGGCGGAGGTTGTGGTGAGCCGAGATCGCGTCACTGCACTCCAGCCTGTGTGACAGAGCAAGACTTTGTCTCAAAAAAAAAAAAAAAAAAAAAAAAAAGAGAGAAAAAAGAAAAGAAAAAAAATACTCCTGGTTAGAGAGTTTCTTCAGTCCTGGATTGGCTGTGATACGAGAAACACGTCACTTCTTAGGCAGCATCTGTACAGTGTTGTTGCACCTGGGGCTTGACCCATCAGTGGCCTGTGCAAGTAGTTGAGTTGCAACTAGCATATTTAATGAGATAAAATGGAATAGGAAATATTAGTCCTTCACACAAATAAGATTATCCTTTGTTGCAACATTTGTTTCTATGGAGTATCACTTTGTTGTAATGTGTTTCTATCACTTTGTTGCAACATTTATCTCTGTGAAAATCACTTTGTTGCAACATGAGTAGCCCTCTGGTGTAATATTTGTTTCTATGTGCACGTCTGCTGGTGCCTACATGTTCCAGGTAGGGATGGAAAATTTGGGATCCCTGTCAGGGGCATGTATGTGTTCTGTGAAACTGGGGGATAAACGTGGTCTACTAAGTTGCTGGGCTCTTAGTGGTGAGCATGGCCACTGCTGAGCTGGCCTTAATGGTGAGGTGCCTGCTGCCAAACCTGGCTTGGTTCATGTCTTAAGGGACACATGTGGGCTGGAATGTGGCTTAGAAAGTAGGCAAGCTAGATTCCACATTAGGACACACAGGAGACTTTCTTTGGGCTCCTCCTGCTTCCCTCTCCAACCTGATCAGGCATGTTCAACAATCTAGACTTGCAGGATATTTGTCATTTCTAGTTTTTTGTTTTGTTTTGTTGTTTTAATTGGCTTGTTGTAGCCTCAGAACATCTATATGCTTGGCATACCTTCCCCACTGGGCTTGTAAACAGGCACAAGTACAGAGTGGAAAAGGGGAAAGGTCAGCTGAATAGCTGTAATTTTATTTTGCATAGTATTAAATGCTTATTTAATTTATATTCTGTAGAAATGGCTTAGGGATTTAGTTGGCCAAATCAAGCAGATGTGGGCCTAGTAATGTTCCTTGAAGTTGTCATATATCCTATCTCCCATTTTCTACAGATGCAGGAATCAGTGGGTTCTTACTCACTTGGAAGATTTGTGGTGTGGGATGAGCCAGACTGATTGCCTGCTTCAATGACAAGCTGGCTTCAGAAGGTTATGGAGCAGGAGGTACTGATATCCAAGGTCTAGCTCATTCTGTGTTTTGTTTTGTATAGTTTCAATTTGAGACAGAGTCTACCTCTGTCTCCCAGGCTGGAGCGCAGTGGTGCAGTCATGGCTCACTGCAGCCTCAACCTCCTGGGCTCAAGCAATCCTCCCACCTCAGCCTCCCGAGTAGCTGGGACTACAGGTGTATGCCACCACACCTGGCTAATGTTAAAAAACTTTTTGTAGAGATGGAGTCTCACCCTGTCACCCTGGCTGGCTCAAGCAATCTTCCTGCCTCAGCCTCCCAAGTAACTGGGACTATAGGCATGTACTACCACACCCAGCTAATTTTTTTTTTTTTTTTTAAATTTTTAGATGGACAAGGTCTCACCATGTTGCTCAGGCTGGTCTCAAACTCCTGGGGCTCAAGCAGTCATCCTGCCTTGGCCTCCCAATGTGCCAAGATTACAGTTATGAGCCACCCTGCCTGGCCTCATTCTGTTTTTGACGCTGCTTACCAGATTGCTTAGTCAGTGTTTACAAAGCACCACAGAAGTGCCAACGGCTGTTGGGGCTTCATCGCCTAACTGTGTACACAGGTGTTGAATTTGAGTGTGATTGTTGATAGAGGCCACAGTCTGCCATTAGGTATATTTGGGAAGGGAATTTGAGCAAGCTGTTTCCTGGTGGTATGACGCACATGGACAAGTTCATGGAGAAAAGTTGCACAAGTCAAAGGGAGGAAGTGGTTGAAGTGGAGTTTGTGGCGGGGAGACAAGATCTCCTGGTGCGGGTAGCCAGTGACCCTTAGCACAGGATTCACATGTCTAAAAGGACCATACGACAACAGGGGACGAACTAATTCTTTGTAGTGCCAGGGTAATCCACTGGCCAGTTTTGGGGTCAACACAAAAACTTTCCAAAAATGTGACTCTTCGAATGAATGCATGCACTTCCAAAGCACATGGCTGGGCCCCCAGCCCAGTGAATTCTGACGGGGAGGAGGTTTCTGAGGTTGGTCAGCTCATCCTCCCTGGCTGAGAACTGCTATTATACACTGGAGATTACTTTGCTGCATTTTAGGGATGGTCTATTAGATGATATTTCAGATTCTGTCCAAAGTTAACATGCCTTGCGATAATTGGCTTTGTCTTTCTGAACTTTGATTTTTAAAAAGCATCACTTGCTGTTTTTTTTTTTTTTAATTAATTGTGGAAAAAGAACCCACATAATACCATCTTAGATGATTTCTAAGTATATAGTTAGTAGTGTTAAGGATATTCACATTGTTGTACAACCAATCTCCATGACTTTTTTATCTTGCAAAACTGAACCTCTAATCATTAAGCAATTTCCCATCTCCCACTCTCCCCAGCCCCTGGCAATCATCATTCTACCATCTATCTCTGTGAATTTGACTACTCTAGGGACCTCATAAAATGGGAATATAGTATTTGCCTTCTTGTGATTGACTTATTACACTTAGCATAATGTTTTCAAGGTTCATCCATATTGTTAACCACTTGCTGTTATTTTATTTCTTCTTTTCTGCATTTTCTAAGATTTTCACAGTGGACACACATTATTTGAAAACAATATAATTTATGTAATACTGTGGGGCGGGGGGGCCTGCAGGCCATAGTTAGGCATATGGAGCTTATATTCAGTGTAGTGAGGAGGTCTTCGGGAGTTTTGAGCAGGGAAGTGAGGTGCCTTGAAGTTTGTTTAAAAAGGAAAAAGGAGGACTCCCTGCCTGCTGTGTGGAGAATGGATTGGATGGAGCATAGACCTGGAAGGAGCAGGAGGATGGTGTTTGTGGTTGTCCAGGGGGAAAGATGATCGCTGCCTGGCTTGGTAGTGGCAGTGGAAAAGTGGTGGGCTTTGTGCATGTGGTGGAGGTGGAATTGACAGTTCTTGGTGACAGGGTGGCTGTGGAGAATGAAGGAGAAGATGTCAAGACAGTGTACAACTTTGTGGCTTGGACAACGCAGTGGGTGGCTGTGCCATTCAGTGAAACTGCATGAGTTCAGGGAACTCAGGAAAAGGGTCTAGGTTGGAGAGGCAGGCCTTGGCATTTGGTTTCGTGGATTCTGAGTGGGAGCTGGCTGTGAGACATTGAGGAGTGATTCGAGAGGGAGCAAGCAGGTACAGCAAGGATAGATAGTCATTTTATGAGTTTGGTTATGAAGGGGTGGGAGAGAAATCAGTATCAATATGGGGATATACAGTCAAAAGAGGGTTTTCTAGTTAAAATGGGAGAGATTTGAGCATGTTTAAAAATAGATGGAATGATACTTCCCAAATTGAACTACAGATTCAACACAATCCCTATCAGAATCCCAGCTGTCTTTTTGCAGAAATTGACAAGCTGATCCTAAAATTCATACAGAAATTTAAGGGACCCAAAATAGCCAAACAAGCTTGAAAAACAAGCACAAAGTTGGTAGACTCACACTTCCCAATTTCAAAACTTGCTACAACACAACAGTAGTTAAGACTGGGTATTGCTAGCACAAGGATAGCTGGAGGAGGATTACTAGCACAAGGGAAGACAGAGTACAATTCAGGACATGCTTTCTTGGAGGTGCTATGGAAATCTCTCCTGGATAGCAGGACCTGCAGGATTGGAATTGAGGACAAAGGCCTGGGTTGGGGATACATGGGAGGAGGTGCCTCGTGCTCAGTGCCTTTCTCCCTCTGCATTGGCCTGGCCAGATGGCAAGACTGAAAATCTTGATGATTTCTGAGATCCTGTTCCACTCTGCCTGGCTCTGATTTGGAAATGTTCATCCATGTAACACCAACTAGACATAGATTCTCACCTGACTTAAGAAAGTACACAGGATCCATTGGTGTTTATGCTGCCTTCAGGGGAAGGCAATACCATATGCATTTGTTATTAATCAACAGACTGATTTGGGGTGGCCTTGTCCAAATCACTTACATTCTTGTGCCTCAGTTTCCCAAACTTATGTCACATCAGTAGAATCTAAAGGCTCATCAAACACTGGGTGAGTTTAGAGTGTGGCTTTGTTCTCTCTTCATCCATTAAGCTTTTGAACATTTTAATGAGTCTCTTATAAGCCATTTACTCATGCATATTTATTGAAGACCTTCTACTTACTAGTAGATTCTACTTAATACCAAATTTAATGATAATATTAGTTAACATTTGAGGAATTCCTATGTCACATATTGTGCTAAATGCTTTATATATAATGATTATTTAATCCTAACATTGACTCAATAGGGTCTATTGTTATCTCCATTTTATAGCTGAGGAAACTGAAGTATAGCGCTGTCAAGTCCCTTGCACAAGGTGTTTCTCCTGCTAAGTGGCAGAGCATCCTGCCTGTTTGGCTCCAAAGCTGGTCACCAGTGCTGATATCCTCATGTGTTGCCCTAGAACAGCCTTTGACCAGAGTTTGGAAACCTTGGCCCCAATTCTGTGTATGATACCAGCATTGTCGCCTTTTGCAAAGCATGTAGTATCTTTAATTTTTATTTTTAAATTATTTTTATTATTTGTTATTTTTTGAGATAGTCTCGCACTGTTGCCTAGGCTGGAGTGCAGTGGCACAATCTTGGCTCACTGCAACCCCTGCCTTCCGGGTTCAAGCGATTCTCCTGCCTTAGCCTCCCAAGTAGCTGGGATTACGGGCACGTGCCACCATGCCTGGCTTTTTTTTTGTATTTTTAGTAGAGACAGGGTTTCGCCATGTTGCCCAGGCTGGTCTCGAACTCCTGAGCTCAGGTAATCTGCCCGCCTCAGTCTCCCAAAGTGCTAGGATTGCAGGCATGAGCCACCACACCCAGTTAACAAAGCACTTAGTATCTTGCACTGCTTCACAGACACTGTGGCCCTGAGAGCAATGTGCCACTTGTCATAGGGCTATCATGGGACCCTAAGCCTCGTGACACATCATGACAGCACCTTATTTGTCTTTGCTAGTTTTATTTCTATCATGCCATCCACCTCATACCATGGGAGGAGGAGTCATCAGGTATGACACTTTCATTTTACGTATGGGGAACAGGTCACTCCTATGGGATCAAGTGATTGCTCTAGGACCCCCAGTCCGTGAGTGGCAGTCTGGGACAAGACCTTGCATCTTCTGGCTTTGGGGCAATTTCTGTGTCTGCTACCTAATGATTAACCACTGTGGCTCTTGGGCTGATCTCTGATCTCTGACATCTGATCTCTGAGGTCCGAGGGCACTCCCTCACAGAGTGGAATGCCAGGGACAGTATATGGAGACACACTACACCATTTTTTAAAAATTGAGGCATCATTCACAAAACATAAAATTCAGCATTTTAAAGCCTACGACTCTGTGTTTAATATACTCATTATGTTGTGCAACTATCACCACTATCTAGTTCTAGAAAACATTTCACAACCCGAAAAAGAAACCCCATGCCCTTCAGCCTCTAGCAGTCAGTCTTCATTCCCTTCACTCCCTAGCCCCTGGCGCCCACTCCATTTTTCTTTTGCTAAGTAGTTCCCTAGCTCTCAGCTCTGACTTCTTGGAAAAGGTTATCCTTGCAGGCATCTGAAGCACATTTGAGATTTCCTTGTGAACAACCGTTGTAGACATTTACGTTTCTGTGTGAAAAGGAAGATTGAAATTGGCCTTACGATTACAAACTCACCAACAAAGTGACTTATACAATTTATTTAAAAAAAAAAAAATCCCTCCCCTGCATTTAAATTAAACAACCTTCTACATACGGACGCTTAGATACTTCCTGGGAATATGTAAAAGCACTTTAGGACTTTTACCCGTGGTGCTTGCATCTCAGTGTCCCCTTATTTACCATGTTTTCCTTCCCATAGTGGGTAACTAGAGGAGGCGTGCCCTGTCAGTGCCGGGGTCAGAGTTCTTATGGCCACTGCAGGTGGATTGGTGGCAGTGGCTGTTGTGGACTGAAATGCTTCATGTCATTATTGTCCTCTCTGGGAGTGATTTAGATTTATTCATGAAATTATTTGGAGCTCAGGTGGCAATAGCTAAATCCATTTAGCAATCAGAATAAGAGGAAAGCCATTTTCACGTTCACTTGCAATGCTGCAGTGCTTAGCAAGCCCAGAGGATATTAATTACTCAGCATGCTTTGAGGTGTGAAAGCATAAATTCATCAAGACAAATGTGTTCAAATCTAGACTGAGGTAACAAGAGTTAAAGTGGTGCAAACATTCAGGGAAACTGGGGACTAACAAGTAGCATTTTTGGTTTGGCCCCACCCTCTCCAGCACAAGGTGGGAGAGGGATACCTACTTGTTTGTGTTAAGGGAGAGAAGTTGTTTTCACCAAAGAGACATTTGTAAAATTGGCCATACATACCAGTGAGTTTGTCGCATAGATTTTCCACAAGCAGTGTCCAGGAATGTTTCCATGGTAGACAGGGAGGTGTGAAGTTGTTTTTCTGACCTGCCAGAGGGCAGGGGAGAGGCAAGACTTGACAAGCAGCTGCATCAGGTGAGGTCTTTATCATATGATGGTGAAACATTCTTATTAAATGGCTCGTTTCAAGTTGAATCAAGCTGTGCTCCCCACCCATCCATTAGCAGACTCAATCTACTGGGACTGATTTGAGTGTTATTCCTTGAACCCAAGTGATCTAGAGGCTTGTGCCACTGTCACATTTGCTGGGTCATGATTCAATCCCTCAGGTCCAACTTTGATTCTGGTCCATCTTATAGTGGGCCTTGTTTGCATTTGCTAATTGATCTCACCATTGATCAAGTTGGTTTCCTTTTTGATAAATAGCTCTGTTCCCTTGAAGTTGTGGTGTAGATGCAGGCACTAGCCCAGATGACAGGCAGGTGAGTGGCGTCCTGGCTTTCTTGGACAAATGTAGGGATAGTGTGAGTACTTAGACTCCATTAAGGCAGAGAAATAGAAAATCCTGAGATGATGCATCTATGATTTACCAGACTAAGATGTCCCTGGTATGCTTTCTTACTCATCCACAGAAAAGGGTCAGGATTTTATTATTTATTTTATTATTGTTATTATTATTATTATTTTGAGACAGAGTCTCGCTGCATTGCGCAGGCTGGAGTGCAGTGGCATGATCTTGGCTCACTGCAACCTCTGCCTCCTGGGTTCAAGCGATTCTCCTGCCTCAGCCTCCCAAGTAGCTGGGATTACGGGTGTATTTTTAGTAGAGATGGGGTTTCACTCTGTTGGCCAGGCTGGTCTTGAACTCCTGACCTTGTGATCCGCCTGCCTCGGCCTCCCAAAGTGTTGGGATTACAGGCGTGAGCCACCGTGTCCAGCCCAGAAAAGGGTCAGGATTTTAAAATTAAAAAACCAATGCAGTTTAGGTGAGTATTCATTCACTTAGGATTTATACTGGCCCATCTTCCCCCCAAATTGTAAACTGCTTACCTGTACAAAGGAAAAAGGTAGAATAGAAACCATCCTTAGAGAGCAGGGGAGATAGATGTAACTGGCCACTTGAGAGGTGCCAGTCTCCCTGCTGGAATCCCTACTTTGCGTCTGAAATCTTTGGCAGCCTGGGGTCCCAGTTGCCTCTACAGTTATTAATCCAGCAGCAGGCAGCAGACACATTCCTCTGCAGAAATGCTTGCTCTTGGCATGAAATCCAAATGGATTTTGTCACAAAGTAATATCAGGCAGTGGCTACTGGTGACAGAGTTTTGATAATCAAAATGGACACACCTTTAGGAAATGCTTTCTTGCTGCCGGGTCTGTGTGTGGTGTTGGCATGGAGATTACCAAGTGCCAGTCCCTGCTTCAGGCAGCTCACTGTCTAGAACAGCACTGTCCTATGGAACTTTCTGTGATGATGGAAATGTTCTTTATCTGCGCTGTCAAACACAGTAGTTACCAGCTGCATATGGCTATGAAGCGTTGAAATGTGGTTAGTGCAATAAAGGAGCAGAATTTTTAAAAATTATCGAATGCTAATTTTAATTTAAAAGGCCACATGTGGCTAGTGGCTACCATGTTAAGTGGGGCGAGTCTATAGAGAGGACACACAAAAACACTTAACTGGAATGGCTGTACTTTCAGGATGAACTCAGTGGAGTGGATAGCAACAACAGAGGAGGGAATGATTAATCAAATCCAAATGAAAGGCTCCTTAAGGGGCCCATCAGATGGTCTCTCTCAAGGATCAGACGTTTCAATCAGGTATTGGTAGGTGCTGGATCACAGCCAATTCAGGGTGGCATTCTCTAACAAGGGCAGCTGTGCCTTGTTTTACAGCCTTTATTGAAGTGCACCCTTAGCCTTAGCTTTAGATGCCAGTCCTGTTGGGTCAAATTGCAACTTGAGGTCAAGCTTGTGTTCCTTCCCAAAGGGACAAAATCTACTCCAAGACAGACTTTGGCTGTTGGAGTGTCTGTGGGTAGAAACAGCACTTTTCTTATGAAATTAATCTTCTCAAGGACATGCACAAGTCCGTGGGCAACATTTCCAAAGGATGTTTTCAGACAAGTATTACCAGCTCATTACGTGCTTTTTACATTAAAAGAAATTCTTGGTGGCCTTCTGCAGTGGAAGTAATTTTCTGCTGAATACTTGAATACTGGCTGCCCAGATACAGGGATTGGGGGTTGTGAATTGAGCCTGTGGTGAATCAGCTGTTTCTAATGCGTGTTGGTGCCAGAGGGTTAGTCTGTGTCACTAACACAGAGGATTGTGGTCTGCCTGCATCCAAAACTGAGTTTAGTTAATAGATTGCATAGAAGGGGTATAGAACATGACACTGTTTTGCACCTTTGGAGGTGCATTATGTCTCCTGAGAATATTTCTTCTGAACTTGATTTTAGCAGCTGTGCTTGCTTGTGGGCTTAGAAGACATCTTAATAGCTCAGGATCTAGATTGAAATTGGTTTTATCCACAGATAGTTTGAGTCTGTTGAATCCAAGGTCAACAAGGGATGGGTACATAGCACAACACTGTGTTATGTTCTTCTTAGCATATTTACCTGATGACCTGTAGCAGGATATATCAGCAAGCGGTAGGGGGAATGGCTGAGGCTAAAAACGTCTTATTATTGTGTAAGATGTAATTTCAGGGAACCTGTTTTTGCAATTCTTGGGTGAGGAAGCAGAGATAGAGATTTGAAGGAAGACCCAGTGAGATGGTAGGTTTATGGCTTTGGAGGGATTGATGCAGAACTTTTAGGAGAAATACACGTACATGGATCAAAAACAAAAAGGCAGAGAAGAGTTTAAATTAATTGTAAAATGCTCCCTCTCCCTTCCCCTGACCATTACTCTCATTCCCTAAACATAACTACTGTTACCAGTTTCCGTGTGTAAACTTCCAGAAGATGTTTGTGGATATAGATATGGATACACACACACAAATGGAAAAATTCTTCTCTGCACTTTGCTTTATTTATTAGTGTATTGTGGAGATCTCTCGCATGTCACTATTATAGGCTTATCCCATTCTTTTTAACAGCTACACAATCATTAATTGTATGGAAGAACCGTATTTCATTTCACCATTCATCTTTGCTGAACACTTGTGCTGTTTCCATTTCTTTTTCCTGTTATAAGCATCCTTGTCTATACTTCTTTGGGTACATGTTTCTAGTATTTTTCTGTAACAGGTACCTAGAAATGGGAACTGCTGGGTTGAAGTATTTGCATATTTTAATTTTTTAATGTTGAAATAATTATAAACTTTCAGAAAATCGGCAAGTACAATGCAAGGAACTTTTTTTTTCCCACCAAGCCACTTGAGAGTAAATTGGTTACCTAATGCCTTATCACCCCCACCCCCAATATATTAGAGTGCATTTCCTACAAATAAGGACATCTTCTTACATATGTACAATGCAGCCATTGAATCAGGACACTAACCTTGATACATTATTACCACTTCATCCTCAGACCCCATCCAAGTTTTAACAATTGTCCCAATAATGTCTATTATTAATACAAAGAGTTCTTGACTGGGTGCGGTGGCTCATACCTGTAATCCCAGCACTTTGGGAGGCTGAGGCAGGCAGATTGCTTGAGCTCAGAAGTTTGAGACCAGCCTGGGCAACATAGTGAGACCCCATCTCTACAAAAAATACAAAAAAGTTAGGCATGGTGGCATGTGCCTGTGTTCCTAGCTACTTGGGAGGCTGAGGTGAGAAGATCGCTTGAACCCAGGAGGTTGAGGCTGCAGGAGCCATGATTGCACCACTGCAATCCAACCTGGGTGACAGAGCCAGACCCTGTCTCAAAATAAAAAAAGAGTTTATATATGTTGTTCACCTAAATTTTCTAGATTTATC
Organism: Papio anubis; assembly: GCF_008728515.1. Lineage (NCBI taxonomy): Eukaryota > Metazoa > Chordata > Mammalia > Primates > Cercopithecidae > Papio > Papio anubis. The sequence continues at coordinate 4,244,561 of NC_044996.1, read as the reverse complement.
ACATTTTCTGTATGGGTATGTGTTCTCCCCACCCCACGTCCGTGTGTGTGTGAGTGTATAAATTTCCTGAACCATTTCAGAATCAGTTGCAAACATTAGATCCCTTTCCATCTTTCCTTCTTTCCTTCTTTCTTTTCTTTTCTTTTCTTTTTTTGTTTTGTTTTTGAGGTAGGGTCTCTCTCTGGCACCCAGGATAGAGTGCAATGGCATTGTCAAGGCCCAGTGCAGCCTCAACCTCCCAGGCACAAGTGATCCCCCAACCTCAGCCTCCAGAGTAGCTGGGAGTACAAGCATGTGCCTCCATGCCCAGCTAATTTTTTTTTTTTTTTTTTGAGATGGGGTCTTACTCTGTTGCCCAGGCTGGAGTGCAGTAGTATGATCATAGCTCACTGAAGCTTTGACCTCCTGGGCTCAAGTGATCCTCCCATCTTAGCCTCCAGAGTAGTTGGGACTACAGGCATGCACCACCACACCCAGCTAGTTTTTTTGATTCTTAGTAGAGACGAGGTCTCACTATGTGGCCTTGGCTGGTCTTGAACTCCTGGGCTCAAGGAGTCCTTCCACCTCAGCCTCTCAAAGTGCTGGGGTTATAAGCATGAGCTACCATACCTGGTAGCTAATTTTTAAATTTTGTTGTTGTTGTTCAGACAGAGTCTCACTATGTTACCCAGGCTGATCTTGAACTCCTGGACTCAAGCAGTCCTCCTGCTTCAGTCTCCCAAAGTGCTGGGATTACAGGCATGAGCTACTGCACCAAGCCTATACCTGTTACCTCTTAATACTTCAGTATGCAATTTCTAAAAACAAGGATACCCTCCTCCTGACTACAGTATTTCCATCGAGACCAGAAATTGACAGTGATCAGTATTATCATCTATCTGGTCTACAGACCTAATTTAACTTTGCTGATTGTCCCAATAATGGCCCTTATAGGTTCAGGATCCAATCCAAGATCACCTGATGGATTTAGCTGTTATAATTTCCCTAATCTCAAGGATTGCAAGCTCTCACTACTTTCTTGTTCAGTGCTGATTTTGCCTCATGGGTTTTGTTCATTTTATGATTTACAGTGGAAAGGCGGGTCTGATCCCAGTTATTCCCTCATAGCAAGAAGCAAAAGTCTCCCTTAGAATTTTGGAAGCTAGGTTTTTAAGTGCCATAACTTTTATTTACTGGTATATTATATGCTTTATTTCCATGAAATATTGCTCTTTTCCTGCTTTGAGCTTTGGGTCTTGAATTTTATTTTATATTAATATCATGTCTGTTTCCTTCCTGTTAGTGTTTGCCTGGTATATATTTCTTCATTCTCTACATTTTTTTTTTTTTTTTTTTGCCATTTTGTTTTAAATGTATATTTTATCAGTAGCCTATAGTTAGATATCTTTTAATCTCATTTGTCTTTTAATGGGAGTTTTAGCCTATTTACACCTCCCCTTTTTGTTTTTTTACTGATATGATTATACATATTCCTATGTTAAAGTTCATGTTTTCCGCTGGGCATGGTGGCTCACGCCTGTAGTCCCAACACTTTGGAAGGCCAAGGCGGGAGGATTGCTTGAGACTAGGAGTTGGAGACCACCAGCCTGGGCAACATAGTGAGACTCCATCTCTACAAAAAAGAAACCCAAAAAGTTTGTTTTCTATTTAACATAGTCCTTGCTTCTTCTTCTTCTTCTTCTTCTTCTTTTATTTTTACCTCTGGTGACTTTTGGGTTGACTTGAGTTTTGGTTGTTCCTGTTGTCCTTTTATTTTTTTCCCCTTAAATGGTTTCGAGGTTGTGTATGCTATATCTCTTCATTTAGCAGTTGCCCCTAATTGGTTTTGCTATAGGAAATTGATTTTTTAAAGTTTTATTTTGGAACAGAGGAACGTGCGCATCTAGAGGGAACATTAGCTATCAAGTTCAGTAGGACACTGGGTTGGGCAGATGGGTCCACTTGTGAGGACAAATTCTGTTGTGAAAACGTTTTCCCCAGAGCTTTTTCAGTTATGTGTGATTAGTCAGAGCCTCTAGTCTAGGTGGGGTGCTGGCGATCGGAGAGAAGGTACCCTGGATTGACAAAATATAGAGTAGCCTTTGTGAGACCTGGGGTGGGGTGGAAGAACTTGGCCCCTTATCAGTGGAGCTGTGGGCTCCAATGACCCCTCTTCTCTATGGAGAAGGTTTTCTGTGAGATAGTACTTCATGTTCCAAACACCTGAGCCTTCAACATTCTAGTGGACTGAAGCTTGGGGTTTTGTTTTGTTTTTATTTTTTAATTTTTATTTTTGATAGGGATAGATAGGTTGAGGAAGGCTATCAGCTCAGTATATCTTTGGGTGGCTTTGACAGATTTCCCTTTTGTGGAGTTACATTCATGACACTGTTTAAAGGACCATGAACATTTCAGGAGAGAATTTCAGTATTATTTTGTTTCATACAAAGACAAATTTTTAAATCTTTGTTTTGTTATCATTTTTTTTTTTTTACAGACAGGGCCTCACTCTGTCGCCCATGCTAGAGAGCAATACACAGTCATAACTCACTGTAACCTCAAACTTCTAGCCTCCAGTGATCCTCCTTCCTCAGCCTTCCAAGTAATTGGGACTACAGGCGTGCACCACCATGCCTGGCTAATAAAAATCATTTTTAACATTTATTTTTAATTGACAAATAATCTTTGTATATATTTATAGGATACAATGTGATGTTTTGGTCTGTGTATATATTGTAGTAAGATTCATTCAAACTAACTAACATATCCATTATCTCACAAGCTTATTTTGTTGTAGTGAGAATGGTAAAAGTCTATTAGCAATTAAAAAGTATATAATACATTATTATTAATTGTGGTCACTATGCAGTGCAGTAGGTTGCTAAAACTTAATTCCTCTTGTCTAACTGAAGCTTCGTATTCTTTAATCAACACTTTCCCTTTCCCCATACCTCTCCCTCCCCTCAGCCTCTGGTTAGCTACCTTTCTACTGTTTCTGTGAGATCAACTTTTATAGATTCCACATCTAAGTGAGATCATACAATATTTGTATTTCTGTGCATGGCTTATTTCACTTAGCATAATGTCCTTCAGTTCCATCCGCATTGTCATGAATGACAGAATTTCCTTCTTTTTCAAGGATGTATAGTACTCCGTTTATATATGTACCACATTTTTTTTATCCATTCCTTTGTTGATGGGCACTTAGGTTGCTTCCATACCTTCACTAGTGTAAATAAAACCAAAATGAACATGGGAGTACATATAGCTCTTCAAAATAGTGATTTCAATTCTTTTGGTTTTTTTTTTTTTTTTTTTTTTTTTTTTTTTTTTTTTTGAGACAGAGTCTCGCTCTGTTGCCCAGGCTGGAGCACAGTGGTGCGATCTCGGCTCACTGCAAGCTCCGCCTCCCGGGTTCACGCCTTTGTCCTGCCTCAGCCTCCTGAGTAGCTGGGACTACAGGCGCCCACCACCACGCCTGGCTAATTTTTTATATTTTTAGTAGAGACGGGGTTTCACCGTGTTAGCCAGGATGGTCTCAATCTCCTGACCTCATGATCCGCCCGCCTCGGCCTCCCAAAGTGCTGGGATTACAGGCGAGAGCCACCACGCCTGGCATTCCTTTGGATATTAATGCATGCACAGAACTGGGATTGATTTCTGAATTATATGATAATTTTATTTTTTGTTTTTTTGAGGAACCTCCATACCATTCTCCGAAATGGCTATACTAATTTACATTCCTAACAATATGTGCAAGTGTTCCCTTTTCTCCATATCCTCACCAACAAATATAATTTGTCTTCTTGATAATAGCCATTCTAACAGATGTAAGATGACATCACATTTTTGTTTGTTTTTGTTTTTGTTTGGTTTTGTTTTTTGAGATGGTGTCTCACTCTGTCACCAGGCTGGAGTGCAGTGGTGAGATCTCAGCTCACTGCAACCTCTGCGTCTCTGGTTCGAGAGATTCTCCTGCCTCAGCCTCCCGAGTAGCTGGGACTACAGGCGCATGTCACTGCGCCCAGCTAATTTTTGTATTTTTAGTAGAGACGGGGTTTCACCATGTTGGCCAGGATGGTCTCAATCTCTTGACCTCGTGATCTGCCTGCCTCGGCTTCCCAAAGTGCTGGGATTACAGGCATGAGCCACCACGCCCGGCCCACATTTTGGTTTTAATTTGTGTTTCCCTGATGATTACAGATATTGAGCATTTTTTCATATACCCATTGGCCATTCATATCTCTTCTTTTGAGAAGCTCCTTTGCCCATTTTTAACTGGGTTATTTGTTTTCTTGCTATTGAGTTGAATTCCTTATATATTTTGGATATTAACCCCTTTTCAGACGTATGGTTTACAAATATTTTCTCCCAATCCATGGGTTGTCTTTTTACTCTGTTGTTTCCTTTGCTGTGCAGAAAGTTTTTAGTTTCATTCAGTCTCATTTGTCTACTTTCACTTTTGTTGTCTGTGCTTTTGGAGTCTTATCTAGGAAGTGGTTGCCCAGACTAATGTTGTGGAACTTTTTCCCTGTGTTTTTTTCTAGTAGCTTTGCAGTTTCAGGTCTTGCGTTTAAGTCTTTTATTCATTTTGAGTTAATTTTTGTATATGGTATGAGATAGGGGTCCAGTTTCATTCTTCCGCATGTAGATATCCAGTTTCCCTACATCATTTACTGAAGAGACTGTCATTGTTGGAGATCAATTAACTGTAAATATTTGATTTGATTTTGGTGCTTTCTATCCTGTTCCATTAGTTGATGTGTCTGTTTTTATGCCAGTACCATGCTGTTTTGATTACAATAGCTTTACAATATATTTTGAAATCAAGAAGTGTGATGCCTCCAGCTTTGCGCATTTTGCCCAAGATTACTTTGGCTATTGGGGGTCATTTCTGGTTCCATACAAATTTTAGAATTGTTTTTTCCATTTCTGTGAAAAATGACATTGGAATTTTGATTAAAAATTACATGGTATCTGTAGATCACTTTGGTCAGTATAGACATTTTAACAATATTCTTCTTTTTTTTTTTTTTTTTT